>NW_028221614.1:32500-67024 GCF_014529385.1 Adiantum capillus-veneris
TTAGTCAACAAAAGGTTTCTCTAAATTTAAAACCCTTGTAGACTAAATCACCTACTAGTGAAACCATGATTGGGGAGACTCTCCTATTAGGGCCTTTGTCTCAAGTATAGGCACAAGAAATAGAGTAGTCCGCTCAAACAAATGGAGCAAAACTCTAAACTATTTTGGCGATGAACTTCGCACTTGTTGCAAAAGTGCTAAACTAAAATCAAGTTCACATTCGCGAACCATAGAATGCTGCAAACCTAATTGCAACTCCAAAATACACAAACAACCGTTTACCTCTTGATCGTATCCAACCTCTTGAATTTAAGCTTGGTGTGCTACCGTTAGGCTTGTTGAAGGCAAGTACTCAATACAACAGTGAGGATTGTGATGTATAATATTAAAAGAGTGTTGTTGCATCCATTGAAGGCATCAATATTTTGTGCGACAAACATAGCATGCCCATCAGCCTCAAGTGTGCGATAGTGTATTTTTTTTCCGAGCATTGACCAAGCTTAGTTGCACCCATTACAAAAGCACACCTTGAATGGAAGAGAAGAAGCAAATTATTCAAGATTACAATGTACACTTGAAATTTATGTTGGCATGATCATCAACACGAGGTCCATTCGCTACAATGTGCTTACCTTGTAAAACACCAATCTTACAGATGTTGGTATATTTTATTTGATGGCAAAAATTGAATGACTACCCTACATGTATACCCATCCATGGATCATATTTATTGGGAAACTTTGAGGTGTTAAATCATCTCTCTCTCTCTCTCTCTCTCTCTCTCTCTCTCTCTCTCTCTCTCTATTTTGATATAGTTCAAAATAACAAAATTTGGAGAGCAAGAGGAGGTAGAGAGTAGACAAATAAAGAGGGAAATACACTTTATCAATAAATATGCCATCTAATAAGTAGAAACTCCCAAGTTTCAACTAGGAGAGATGATTTAACACCTCAAAGTTTCCCAATAAATATGACCCATGGATGGGTACACATGTAGGGTAGTCATTCAATTTTTGCCATCAAATAAAATATACCATCTACCTCTTCACTTTACCCCATTCAAGGGGGGTAGGTAGGAAGAGATCTCTCTCTCTCTCTCTCTCTCTCTCTCTCTCGCTCTCTCTCTTACTATGGTGATGCAATACAAAATAAGCTTATTTGGATGGCAAGAGGCAAAATCAATAAGGTAACTTCAAGAAATTCCCTTGCCAATCCCATACTTCAACAGGTAAATCTGTGTTCATTCATGGAAGCAGAGAGAGAAAGAGAAAAAACAGAGAGAGAGAGAGAGAGAGAGAGAGAGAGAGAGAGAGAGAGAGAGAGAGAGAGAGAGAGAGAGAGAGAGAGAGAGAGAGAGAGAGAGAAGTCCATTTCAACTCATGGAAACAACCACACATGGCATGACTAGCTACTCCATTTCCATGTTTATGAAGACTCAATGTACAGTGCACCACTATAACTATTGTACAAATCCCAATGTTTTCTTTAAATAGCTTTAATTTAGAACAAAAGAGGCCAGAGGAATCTACCTCTATTTACTTCCTTAAACATGTAGGAGGAAAAGATTATGAAATCTTCCATTTAATAATCTTGGTTATCCTCTAATATTCTTTCTTCACATGACAACAACGAAAAAAAGCATGATAGAGAGAATCAATTAGATGGCAAAAGCTCGAGAAGGGACTCAAAGAAAATGACAAAACCCAGCCACTGCATAAAGCTTATATTTAGGAGAAATGCATCAGATCACTAGAAATAGGCTACATAAGACCCCTATTTTTTCCTTAAAAATATAGGAGAAAAAGATATTAAATCATTCATTTAATAAACAAGATTAACCCCTTGTAACTCTTCCTTGACATGCGAGCAACCCCAGGTGAAACTCCGATTTCTTGTCAACTCTAGGTGCATGAACTTTGCAAGCTTGCAAATTACATCCTACACTCACAAGGCATAATACAATATATGCTTGCATGGCTCACAAGCTTACTATAGTAAACATAGCTTACCTACGCAATGCCTCACACTTGATGCAACACTTGTCCATGAACCTTGTACTTACAGACCACGTTCACAAACCAAATATAGTAAAGACTTAACTTTAGAAAACCTAAATGGGATGTCCATACCTCAATGTCAAAATCTTACATAAGCTCAATCCATCCAGCCTCCTAGCTTCTAGGATCATTCTGATTGCAAACATATCGCAAAGAGAGATGATCAGTCCTTGTAGTAAACATAGAGCCATAGAAATAATGTCATTGCTCTCTTAAAGTGAAAATTATGGCACAAAGCTCTTTCTTGTGCATTGAATATACATTTCAGCATTAGAAGGCTTCTTGCTTCTAAACATAGTAGGTCGTTCATCCTAATAAAGCCTTGAACCAAGGACATAATCACTAGCATTTGTTGTAGCAATGAAAAACTAACTATGATCAACAATATGGAGCATTGGTGTAGCTACCGAGTGATCTAGTATCTTGAAGCTCTCAACGAGATGGTCATTCCAAATAACAAGAGGGTTACCATCACGATAAGGTACTAAAATCTCCAGTCCTTTGATGTATCTTTTTGTAAGTTGTGTAAGTAGAGCAACACCTTTGACATAGTCCTTGATAACTTTGCAAGAGAAAACCAGTAACGTCCAAGAAGAACTTTATTTGAGGCACATTCTTCGGAATAGAAACATCTTCCAGTTCGGTTTGTATTTGATGACCACCTCATGGCGAGTCCATCTCTGTGAGTGACAACTACATCAAAGTTGTCAATAGTTTTTGTAAGAGCACCTTGGCATATAGAAACTACAACTAGAGCATGTAGTTTCTCCTCTTCTTTGTTTTAGGAGTTAGGATTCAAGTAGCTACAATGCAAGCACATCCGTCTCATTAAAAACATGTAGGAGGGCCATATACATAAAGACGAATACTTTGTTTGAGAAAATGAAAACATAAAATTGAGTTTATATTGAGAAACATGAGTGGCATTTGCTTGTTACAACAATGCTTGGTTTTTTGCTATAGCTAACAGATGAGGAATTGCGCCAACTTTTTGATCCAAGTCAAAAATATCTCAAACTAGTTATTGATTGTGCTGTGCCTTTAGTTTGGAATGTTCTCCAAAATTTGTACCCATGCTTGCAGCTTGAGCCTCAACTAGTGAACAATAAAACTATACAAAATGAGTGGGTAAAGGCTTGGGTGAAAACAAGTGCTCGATCAAGCTTCTAGAAAAATCTTTGTAGAAAGAGAAGACATTTTACCAAAAAATATTTCTAATTGAAGAGCTATATGATGCTCAACAATATGGATGCTATAAAAGGCATAGGAAGAGTAAGAGTACAAACACAACAACAAAAAGACAATTTCAAGAACTACTTTTGAGCAACCACTCCCGAGCTGGCACACCTCCTTTCTTCCTCCTTGAGCACACACAAATAGTGTTTCTACCAAAAGCCCACCTTGGAGGCGGCTCTTTTGGAACTATATCAAAGTGTTAAGTGTTAGATAAAAATTTTCCACATAAAGAATACATAGCCAAGGTTATCCAAGCAGCTAGAAGCAATTAGACATTAGATGGTCATGTAGTGCTAGAAGCAACTCAGCTCTAGATCTAGTTACATGGAATTGTGTGTAGTGGGACTATGTTGAGATAAAGCATAACCAATTAAACTTTTTCCTCTTTGGAATGGAGGATTCTTAAAAGGATGGCTATGGATAGATAAGGCCAATTAAGAAAACCTCCTCCACAAGAGTTACAACATAATGTGGAAGATGCTAGAAGTCTAGATCGTGCTCAAAGAAATGTATTTTGCATTGTTTAAACCTTGATTCATATTGTTTACTTCATTCACTTAAGAGACATCCTACAGAAAAATTTTGAGACTGGAAATTCACTTTTCCATTTTCCAAAAAGCATAGATGTTGTGTACGCACTCCTTGGAGGCTGAACCAACTTAGCAAGACTCAACACTTCACTATGCTTCGTGCTCTACAAATTATGAGCATGAGCTCGTAGCTACATGCCAAAAAAAGAAACCTTGGTTGTTTCTTAAGTGTTTTAGTAAAGAAATCATAAAATTTTCTACAAGCCAAGATATATATTCTATCAGCTACATTATTGAAAGATTTTGAAAATTGTAAAGTTAGAAGAAAATAATTGAACTAATCCATTAGAGGCACACATTAGTCACCGAATTTGGAAAGGGATGGCTCCTAACCAAAACAACGGGTAGTTGATAATTTTGGAGTAGAATTGGACAAAGATGCGGGACTGAGGCCCTGGGATGAGGAACGCTTATACTTTTTCTTTTGAAGCCATTGAGAACGTCCTTTAGTTCAAACTCTGGATACTAGTAGTTTGTAAAACAACTTATTTCTTGAGCTCATGTTGTACATATTAACCTTTGGTTCATTAACATAAATTTTTTTGTGTAGCACAAATTAAGTGAATATAAAAATAATTGTAGCTTACAAAGAAACTAGATTGTGTTCTCTCTCTCTCTCTCTCTCTCTCTCTCACTCACACACACACACACACACACACACACACACACACACACACACACACACACACACACACACACACACACACACACACACACACACACACACACACACACACACACACACACACACACATTTGTTACTTGTCTTTATGTTTTCAACACAATGAAAAGATATACTACCCCACAATGATGTCATCCTGGCTATGTATCTCCACTATAGCCTTACATCTTTCCTATCTACATTAAGTCTGTATCCACCGTGGGATGGAACCCCTATAGGGTTATGATGGTTGCAAGACCTTAGCTGGCAACTAATAATGTGGTTAAAATTTCTTAATGGGCCTCACCTACCCTGCCTTGATGCGCAATGGTAGCTCTGCTCTAATGTGCCGGACCACATCAGAGGCGGCTACACATTTTGGATTCCCCAGGAGGAATAGCACGCTCTACTCAGTGCTTGGGATGTTAACAATTCTGCACGCTACACGTCATGAGTGATGGTGGTCTACCTTCTTCTATTTAAAGAGGTGAGGGTGTTTCTGCCCCTCACTTAGCCTTGTGTGTGTTCTACTTGCATAAAGAGTTAGGGCCATGTGTGTTTGTTTACTCTTTGCTGTACCAAACATGGAGCTTGCAACTCAATCGATAGAGGTTGGCCACTGATTATTGAACTTGATATTATGGTTTTCTTTCCTTTTTACTTGTCTTAGGATAATGTAAACCTGTTAACAGGGCTATGGTATCTTAATCACTGTCGCTTAGGCCTGGTAAGGCCCACTGTATGGGTTGGATATACTTGACAGTATGTGAAAAAGGGTTGAATGGTTTAAACACTTGCTGGGAAGCTATGGTCCCGCAACAGGTTTCTATTCTGAGTAGCTCTACGTAATACAATTCATTGGTTTGATTAAAGGTGCTCCTTAAATATTGGGGTGTGGCATAATGCTTGTTGACGCTTGACTTGATAGAACCTCGATTTTTGGTTGCTTTGCATAAATTGTTCATTGGTTTAAATTAAAACTATTGGGGTATGTTATATGATTGTTGTCGCTTGGCTTGACAATACAATACTCTGTTGATGGTCACCTGATGTACTGATGGTGCATACTGTTTAAAAAAATCTTTTGGGATGGGGGGGGTATACCCCGAGTGTTTACTGGTTTTGGACTTGTTACTGGTAGTACTTACAGGTCGTGCAAAATACTGGCTGATTGAATATTGGGGTTACTAATGTTGGATTTTTAAATATATAGTTGCTGGGTTTTTTTTTTTTTTTTTTTGGGGGGGGGGGATGCCTTGACTGCATACTAATGCTGGATTTGTTTGATACAATACATTTTTTGGCATTCACATGGTTGGGTATAGTTTAAAAAAACCCATAAAGGCATCTATTCCTTTTACTTCACGGTTTGACATTTGGTCTGGTTGGATACCGCAAGGGTTCTCTGCCACTTGATTTGCTAAGAGATGTATAATCAATGTAATTGACATACAAACCTGTGAAGGATTGGATTCCATGAACCCTAATGGGCATAAATTGTGTCCTTGTAAATACTTGATGAAAGAACCTATATGATATAGTTAACCTACTGATGGGTAGAAACCGAGACCTGGTAAATTTGTTTGAATTATTGTAGCATGTATTCTTCTTTTGGGCAATTCTGGGTTGGATACAATGCTTACTACTAGTGCTCAATTCAGGTCTATAGTGTCTGAGTATTATGTTTCCTTGGAAAATTTTGCTCACTTGGCTGTACAGGATGTGAGCATCTGGGACCGGTGCTAGGCCTTCTAGTCTTGCTCAATCAACGACTTGGCCAACTGAATATTGAGAGTTTTTGAAACTCTGCGCTACTTTACCGTACATAGCTTGGGCTACTTGATTGATACTGAGCTTACTATTATTGCTCAGGTAAGGTCGGAGCTGGCTTAGGTTTGTGATCCCTGCTCAATGTGGATGTACATGGTTTAAATATTTGGTTGAGCAATAGGGTTACAGTGATGCTAGCCGAATATGGTTGAGAGTATTGATGAATAATGTTGTTGACTTTGGTAGACATGGCTGCAAATGAGCCGCTTGTGAAACTGTAAGTGGTTGATTGTTACATTAATGAATGGGCCATGGTGGCTTCCTTTTGTTTGGAAGAAATGAGGAATCCCAATCCTCGAGTGAGTACTTCCGAGTGGACAAGAAACCAAGTGAGTATAAGCAATGACAAAGATTAGATCAAGATCTCAATACATAGTCTATAGAGTATAGTGTAGCAAAGTAACCATGTTGCTTCTCAAATAGTCTCTAACAAAGAGCCATACTCTTCCTTTAATGTGTTCACACACATTAAAATTGTCTCAAACAAAAGAGCCATACTCTTCCTTTAATGTGCTCACACACACATTGATACACAATCATATCCTTGCTTTTGAACCATCTTGTTTAGCATATTCCAAAACTCTATTTGTGCAAACTTATTCTCCATGGTAAATTCACATGTTGCAATTGTCATAAGTTCGTGCACAAGTAGATCAAAAGATGATAACTCAAATGCCACATGTCCATCATAATGCGTAGGTAGCTCTTGAGCTTGAATGATATCCTTTGCTTGCTTGAGTGCCATGTGTAGGTTGCTTTGTGAAGGCATTGTATGTAGTATACCAACTACTCTGGAGGGACCATCGGACTATTACTAGTGTGTCCTTCATTCCAATGCCTTGTGTGCTTTCAATAGCAATGCGAACCTTCTAGAATTGACATTGGCCATGATTGAGAAGGAATATTTTTTCACCAATAGCAAGTTCAATAGCCTTTATCTTCACCTGCTCTCCCATTAGAGTTAATGGATGCAAATTGAATGCATTAGTTATTTCATAATGTTGTATCACAAAAGAGATAGAAAGTGCATAGATGCTATCGTCAAACATAAGAACAATCTTGTGGCGACATTGTCGTCCATAAATGGTAGTAGAGAGGGAGTCACGAAACCTTTTGCTGATTTGAGACAGGCAAGAGAAAAGGAAGAAAACGGGTGTGTGTGCATGTGTGTGTGTGTGTGTGTGTGTGTGTGTGTGTGTGTGTGTGTGTGTGTGAGAGAGAGAGAGAGAGAGAGAGAGAGAGAGAGAGAGAGAGAGAATTGATACTGCAACGCGGGCCCCTCTCCTGGATTTCCTACTTCCTCCTTGTCATGGATCTCTCTCTCTCTCTTTGAACATTCAAGACAGACTTCATTATCTTCATTAACAGGGAGAGATGAAAGGCTTGAACGAGAGGCATTTGGTCAGAGAACAGTGGCAAACTTCCGATGCAGATAATAACTAGAATATGCATGTTCTGTAATCAAAACTGACTCATACCCTCAAGGTAATGCAATGAAACATGACACAAGTAAATTGACAAAACAGGAGAAGGCACTGTACTGTTTACACGACAAATAGGACCTTCCAACCAAATAAAAGGTTTTTACAAACTTCTCAATTGTCATACAAAGGAAGCGAGTGTCAATATTTTCTCCAAGTGATGGAGGTACAACGATCACCGCTCATTTGGTCAAGAAAGCCCAGAAAACGGTGTTGTGGCCAAGGTCGGAAAGATGGGCGGTAAGGTTGTCAATGAGGCCAGTGCCCATGTAGATTGCTTCGAACCAAGTACCCATAACGACCAACATATCGAGTCCGCCATTCTATATCTCTTAGTCCTAAGCTCCTTGATCTTCTCAGGAGAACCAGAGCCCCAGCCAAGAGGGCCGAACTAGAAGCCACCGGGATAGCCAACATCTGTGCCTGTTAGCTTGTTGTTGGTGAAGATGGGGTCAGTATTCACTGATCCTGGAGTAATGATGTCTACCCATCTTCGGCCCTCATCCCAACCTAAGAATATAAGATCCACTACATTGAAGAGGGTAGTCGTATCTGTGAAATACTCGGACTCTCCAGCTAAGTACCAGGATGGGGTGTTCAAAATTCCTACTTTGGTGAGAGCCTCTGGAATGAATATTCCAGCACCACCCAACATAGCCCACCTGCAGTCCACTATTTTTGATTGCACAAACCACTTGAGAAGCTCAGGCTCGGATCCAAGACCAAGGGGGTCAAAGCCAAAGTCCCCAGGTAGGCTTCCATTAAGCCATTCCAGAGGAGTGCTGCCAGGGAATCGCAAAGGCCTGTTGGCTGTTGCCGCTAAAATGGTGAGGGCCGTCTTTGATGGCGCAAATGTAGTTGGGTGTAGCTTGCAATGCCCATCCGAAGACAAAGGAGCCCTTGCTCACGTTGGACGCTGTCACAATTGTGAGGCTGCTAGAGGAGCACACCATGGATGCCATAGCCACAAGCTCGCGGTGATAGATTGTAGTTGCTCATCTTTCTTCTAGGCTGCTACCTTGCAATCACAAACATAGATTCTGCTGGGCGTCCACAAGCACAATGACTCTCTCTCTCTCTCTCTCTCACACACACACACACACACACACACACACACACACACACACACACACACACACACACACACACACACAAAAACTTGACTCTGTCAAAGTGCGCACGCCGGTGCGCGCTCTTTGAGAGAGAGAGAGAGAGAGAGAGAGGGAGAGAGAAAATGTGAGAAGCAGCTTCAGCCTTGCAAGATTGTTTAGAGGCTACTTCCATGCCCTTGACGCATAGAAACCCTAAAAGATGTCAACTTTTCTCTTCACCTCGGAGTGCGTGAATGAGGAACATCTAGAAAAGCTGTGGGATCAAGTGTCTAATGCAATGCTGGATGCATGCCTACAACTGGATCAAGAGATTAAGGTGGCTTGTGAGACGTGCACCAAGACTAACATGGTGATGATCTTTGGGGAGATTACCACCAATTATGGTAGATATTAACTATGGGAAGATTTGGGACAATAGCTGGGAAATTGGTTTGTGTCAGATGATGTGGGTATTGATGCTGATCATTGCAAGGTTTTCGTTAACATCAAACTGTAGAGCCCATACATTTCTCAAGGTGTGCATGGACATTTCACAAAAATAAGGACGAGGAGATTGGTGCAAGAGATCAAAGGGCATATGTTTGGTTATTCTACTGATGAGACTGATAAGGAGCTTATGCCCCTCAGCCATGTCCTGGCTACCAAACTAGGTGCCATGCTCATAGAGGTAAGCAAGAATGGAACTTATGCATGGTTGCCCAAATGGCAAAACTCAAGTAACAGTTGAATACAAGAATAAAATGGTGCCATCAATGCCCATGGTTCCCATCATAGTTCATATGGTCTTGATCTCTATGCAACACAACGAAATAGTTACCAATGACAAGATTACCACTGATCTATAGGAGCATGTTATCAAGTCTATGCTACCTAATAAGTACCTGGATGAGAAGACCATCTTCCATCTGAATCCTTTTGGAAGGTTTGTGATTGGGGGGCCACAAGGTGATGTTGGCCTAACAAAAAGGAAGATCATTATTGATACATATGGTGGTTGGGGAGCTCATGGCGGAGGTGTTTTCTTAGGCAAAGACCCTACCAAGGTGGATATATAGAAAGTAGAGCCTACATCCAGAGGCAGGCTGCCAAAGAGTGTTGTAGCATGCCACTACTGATTCAGAGATTCTAAAATAATCAAGTTTCCTCATCCCCACGCGCCCCTACAACTAGTATAGAAGCTGTTGTATTAATGCTCTTGCTAAATTCTTTTGATATTTAGGTATTCCATACTCATTTCATTTGCATAAAACTTATGGAGCGGCATCAGTTTGTCAGACATAATATAACATCAACTAAATAATCAAAGTGTAGAATAACATTTCAAGAACTTCTCATGTGCCCTCCCATTACCAACATATAAAATCATGCACAAGAGCACCCACACACACAAAATCCTTCATGGTATGATCTCTATCAACCTTAATGACCTTCACCGAGAAGAGTGTCGCATTTTGGTTGCAATGACCCTGATTTCACCTAGGAAGTAGTTAAGCGTTTGAAGTTAAGAAGGCTTAAGATAGCCCTCAAAACTTGCCTTGTATTTATCTAGTTTGAGTGGCACATTGGTATCACTACTACTAAACTGATTAATATACATAAATTTCTTTTATTGTGTGTGTGTGTGTGTGTGTGTGTGTGAGAGAGAGAGAGAGAGAGAGAGAGAGAGAGAGAGAGAGAGAGAGAGAGAGAGAGAGAGAGAGAGAGAGAGAGAGAGAGAGAGAGAGAGAGAGAGAGAGAGATTATTCAAAGGGAAAGGAGTTTTCCACAGGATGAGGGCCATGGGTTCCACAAATGGAGCACATTGCAAGCATACTTTAGCATGAGAAGCTCGAATGAGGCAAGAGCATACCTAAATGGGCAACTAGGGTGACATTCATATCAACAACCATGTAGCTAGAGAGAGAGAGAGAGAGAGAGAGAGAGAGAGAGAGAGAGAGAGAGAGAGAGAGAGAGAGAGAGAGAGAGAGAATTCAAAGGGAGAGGTGTTTCGCAACGGATCAGGGTTGCAGGTTCCTAGAAGATGGAGACAGTGTGGGTGTAGTTCACCATGAGAATCTTGAGATGCTAGGATGAGGCAAGAACATGCCTCAACAACTAGCTCGGTTTTTTATTGTTGTGGCGACAACCCTATGGCTAGAGAGAAAAGAGAGAGAGACTATTTGAAGTGACCCCCCGAAAATCCAGCTTTGCATGGTTTCACACGGATGTCTTGGACTAAAGCCGGTAGATGGCCACGGGGTTATGGAGCCTTGCACTCTTCCTCTACATCCTCTTATTTCCTGCCTTCTCCATGCAACAAGATGTCCTCTACATCCAGTGCATGTGCAATACCACCACCGCGCTTAGTAGCATCACGTTTGTAAGGAATTTGAACACAGCTCTATGCAATTTCACCTCATTGAAAGGCAACAAGTATGGTGTAGAGGTTTTCACCAGAGATCTAAAAGTGGCCATGGAAAATCTTGGCACTGTGGTTCTCATAGCATATAGTTAACATTCGTATTGTATGGCTAATTTCTTGCAACTAAATCCCTTGAGCTTGTTTGGAGGAACTTGCTTAGTTATTGCCTTGCTCGGAAATATTCGCTCGCCATTCGGTAGGACTCAAAAGAAATATGGCACCTCGACATATTCCTTCGATATGTTGTATAGGGGTGTAGCACTTATACTTACTACCTTACATATGGTTTGTCTGAGAAGGGGTAGAACTTACTTACTAACAACCTTTTATGTTACAAATGACTCCAAAGTATAGATTGACTACACGTATGAGCACTGTCACTGACCTTGAAAAAATAGCGGCAATTAATGACAAACTCTGTAAAGTCAAGAAACAGGTATATGTGGCCCACTTTGAGGATAAATTTCCCCATAAAACTCGTCTCCGGCCTTATCTCATGAGAGCTTGCAAAGAAAAAGGAGCTCTAAAGGGTCCTTTTTTCCTGTAAATGAAACCATGTCTAAATAATTGAGTAGCTTTGACTTTCTGGTTGACATCTATAACATGTGGGATACCCATGCATCACCTGCATACGATGCCAATGCTAACTGAAAGTTGTGTTGTTTCCATGGGTGTAGGTGAGGGTTACCTTCTCAACTATGGTTTTCAAAGTTCCTTGGATTGAAGATGGTGGATTTCTATATCTTTAGGCTCTTCACTCTTCTTGTACTTATGTAAAAGTCCATCTATATATGAATGGGAATTATACCACCTTTTCACTGACTTAGTTTCTAGAGTCTTTTGTAATTTGAAAGTATTCTTTGGTGTTTATGTTATATTGTTACTTGAAAACACACACACACATACACACACACACACACACATATACATGCATATACACACACACATACTCCCAAAAATTTAATACGGCTTGAGTCAGGACTCATCATATAGAAATATGAAATTTCTCTAGATTGTTCTTACAACATTAAACTTTTCCCCTCCTTTCTCCCTCTCTCCTTCTCTCTAATGCAAAATGTAGTAAGTAACTAAATATCAATCTTTTCCTTCTTCTTCTCTCATCTAGTCTCTCTCTCATCCTCTCCATAGCTTTTACAAAAAAGTTGTTAATAAAGAACATTTTTAAAGACCTTGTGTACCTTAGAACAGGTACACAAAGGAAAAATGTCTTTGAATAATCCCATGGAATTATCGAGTTGAAGCTAGACACAAGAAAAAACAACCATCAACCATACATGGTACAAAGATGCTTGTTTTGATGCATGCCTTCCTAGTGGAGAGTATACAGGTATGAGAAAACACTATGAAAAAATTATCTAAACAAAATCTTTGATACAAGCATCAAAGCATCTCCATGATGATCAATTGAAATCCACTTAACATCAAGGAGAAATAATTTAGAGAGAGAGAGAGAGAGAGAGAGAGAGAGAGAGAGAGAGAGAGAGAGAGAGAGAGAGAGAGAGAGAGAGAGAGAGAGTAAAAAATCTCCAACTCTGCACTCTACATCTACAAAATACCTAGCCCAAACCAAACAACTTTATATGCAGCTTCCTTTGAAGAATTTCTTTTTTCACCCTTCTGGTTTGGGCCACTCGTAGCATGTTTCTTGAGGAACAGTGAGGGTTGTTTGCTCTACATGGGACAACCAATCCTAGATATGTGGGGAACTCAATTTTGGGGAGGGAGAGAGAGTAGAATGTGTGCGTGCGCACGTGCACACACACACACACACACACACACACACACACACACACACACACACACACACACACACACACACACACACACACACACACACACACACACACACACACACACACACACAGAGAGAGAGAGAGAGAGAGAGAGAGAGAGAGAGAGAGAGAGAGAGAGAGAGAGAGAGAGAGAGTGAGAGTTTTTCGCTCCCCACCATAGACCTACTTTGACCATCTCTTGTTGTAGCAATTGCTGTTACAATTGACAATAGTCATACTAGACAATGATAGAGAGCCTCCAACAATAGCAAATGTGAATGCAAGGACACACTTTTCTAGATATTTATACCATCTTGCACCCATGCACAAGTGACTACATTCCTTGTGCATGCACTCACATTGGAACAATCAGTGCACTCAAAATGGATACTTTGGTCAAAAAATGTGTAAGGTTTTCTAAAAGCTAAAGTTCAAGTAAGAAACTATGAATACTCCTTGATCATGTAAATATGGATGTTCCCAAACTAAATGACTCCTTGAGATCTTCCTCTTCTCTTCTTTCCATAAACAGGAAATACCATTAAATTTTTCTTTCTTGCAAATGGAATTTTTGAAGGACAAAAGGGTACCAAAATATTCATTTATATATATTCTTACAACAGTTGTGGAATGCTCTCTCCTAGCATAAATCATGATAATGATACACAAATTGATTTAAATTTTAGTACAATTGTGATTTTCGAAGATTACTTGGCATACACGTCAATCAAAGCTTTGCAAATAAGTGTAGTGCAACATATAGCACATCTGGGGAGAACCCTTACTCTGCATTTGCAAAAAACATCCAAAAGCTTTGTGGCATGTCAGTGTTGCACATATAAAATAGTCAATGATTCCAATAGAACCCATCTTAGACAAGACACCATACTTGATCTACGTGTTGTCCAAAGCTTTGCCAAGGACATAGTTTTTCCCCCTCATCCTTGGACTCATTGCCTTTTTCTTTTTGCCTGCGTCTGCATCTTCCCTCCTTTAGGTGGATACTCTTGCCACAATAAGTTGTCAAAGTCCAGCTCTAGCTAGGGCTCAAAATTCGAGTCCAAAGTAGCATCAATGGCCATTTAATGTACCCTTTGGAATGCAAGACCTAAAGAATTCACAATAAACTAGTATATTATAACTTAGTATAACAATCCCATTTGATATATTAGAAATTAGTTTACTAGTCTCATTCATTTAAATACTTATAATGTAGTATAATGGTCCCATTTGGTACATTAGAAAATAGTGCTCCCATGTTCATATATATGATACAAATTTGCTAGGTAAACTAGTACACTATAACTTAGTATAAGTTCTATTTAGTATATCAGAAACTAGTATATTAGCCCTAATTGTTTGCATATTTTTTGTTCCATTTAGTACATAAGAAATTAATGTATTGGTTCTCATTCATTCACTCACTTATATGTGCAAACATGTGTAAATACCCTTCATTGCCTCGAGTCAAACATGAAATTGATTTTTCTTATAACAATTTTTTGTTAATGCATGAGGAAGTTGAATTTGCATATATCTTGAGACTCTCCATAGATGTTCATACTCAAAATTAATGTATTAGTTCTCATTTATTCACTCGCTTATATGTGCAAACATGTGTAACTACCCTTCATTGCCTCGAGTCAAACATGAAATTGATTTTTCTTATAACAATTTTTTGTTTATGCATGAGGAAGTTGAATTTGCATATATCTTGAGACTCTCCATAGATGTTCATACTCAAAACAACACTACAATATCTCTATAACATCTTTCTAGAATGCTCCGCAACCCACAACTAAAACAAATATTTAGACTTTGGATGCACAACCATGCTTTTTGACCAATTGGACAAACAAGCTCAAATACATAGAATTTAGGTTATTAAGTAGACAACATTTTCAACTATCTCAAAGCCTTGTTAATAGAGCTTGTATATCCCAAAAGGTATGTAGAAATTACCTTATTAAATCTATTGTATGTTCTCCAAAATGCATTTAGCTCTCACTTTCTAATGTGCTAATATTTCAGCGATTGGAAAGATGTCTTATTGCTGCTGAAAAAGGTTTTGTATAACAAAAACATTGCAAGTAAATAGAAACAAGATTCAAAAGTTCAAAGAGCTGATCAAGAAAATGACCTAAGTACATATACAAAACTTTAGGCTTCAACTAAAAATCCCAAATTTCATAGAGTAAATGCACTTGTTGTTATCATAGTTACTAGAAGCTTAGTAACATCTAGCACAACTCCAAAATAATGTAAAATACTTTTTCCTACAAGTATAACTCTTTCTACTTTGGTAGCGACTTGGCTAGGGTAGGGAAGCATCACTCATGGGTGAGGGTGTGGGAGCAATGAGTTGGAAAAGAGTGGGGAAATCATGAAAGGCCATCTAGAATAGGAAGAAGAGGATTAGAGTGATATATGCATGAGTCCTACTCTACACACTACTCTAATCATGCACACAACACCATAATCAAAATAATCAAACAACAAATAGAGAGTCAAGAGATTAGAGAGTGATTGGTTCTTACACACACATTTAGATGCTAATATACAACTTTAAAGAAAATAATGAGAGAATAAAGAGGATTCAACTTCAATGCATACATTAATTGATTCATGAAGCTAGTACACGTGCCTCCGAGCCTCCACGTCCATAGCCTCCTTCTTCTCCTTCTCTGCTTTAGGTTATCTTCACAAAATGATCTCTCCCTCTCACATGACCTACAATTTACTTATATGCCCAGGATTTAAAAAATTCATGGTTGGCCACCCAAAGCACATAGAGTAAACTAGTAGATAAAATTGGCAATCACATAGTAAATGGAAAATGTGCATGGAGAAGATGAAAATGGATGCTGGTGTTGGATGCTTCCAACATTCTCCCCTTGCTAAAAGCTTTGTCGTCCCTTTGACAAAGCCATGTTGTGGAAGATGCTGAAGGAAGAATGTGCCTACAAAAGAAAAACGTCGATGAAGTAGCAAGCTCAATCATGTGGCAATAAAGCATAAGGGCTCTTGAAGGCAAAAGCATATTTGTGGTAATGAGTAAGTGCAAATAATTATGAAATGTTATACTGCCAATAAGGACATAGTAAATTTCACTTGCAAAAATTTAGTTTTGAGCTTAAGGACGAGTTTATCAATAATGATTTAGCTAAGTTAAGAAGATTACCTAAATGCAAGATTCCCTACTTGTGTCTTTTAGCTTAGATTAGCTAACTAACTCTCACAATTCCAAATAAATGGTCGCATTTTTCACTTGAAGCTCAATGGAAGTCTTTTTCATTTCATTTTTCTTGTTTTAACTTTTTATTCTTTTTCTTTTTCCTTTTTCACATTAATTCAAAAGCATTTGAGTGTGTGATTATTTTGTATTCCTAGAGCTTTTTGCTTTGCAAAGAAAAGCGCCCACATAGAGAACCTCTATGGCTCTAGTACCATAGGCAATACATGTGAGTGATGTACCAAAATCAAGCCAAGATTTTTCTTCGAGTTTAAGCTTTACGCCTGGTGGTAGTGCTTTGTCTTATGATTTTAAGCATAGATGGACTTGAGCTTTCAATTGACATGGATATTGAGCTTCAACATTGCATGTTTATTGCCACAGCTATCAAGAGACACATCACATACCTCCAAGTATACTACTTTCTTCTATGTTACATATTTATGGAAAATTATATTTGATGACTGTGGGTTTCATTGTTTGATTGGATGTATTTAATTATGTTTTTTTATTTTCCATTAGAGATGTATAAACTTGTCCTTGCTTTAGTTAATTGACCTAGAGTTTAGGCTTATCAATGAGGCTTGAGGTTAGTAGGCCATGAGTTTAGGTTGGCGCATTTACTTGATTACTAGTCCTAGTTGGTAAAATTATTTGAATGTTTGAGACCTTAGGAGTGTTTTAGGCATATAAATACTTTCTTAATCAAACAATAGAGAACACTAATGAGAATACAAAGGAACTGGAAGAAAAAAAAAAAGTGCCAGCCTGTGGTGTAATAGGCTCTTTGGTATCCAAGTCTTCAATGTCCATGGTATCTCAATGAATGTATGCCAAGCTCTCCTCACATGTGGTCATGAATGTCTAGATTGTGTTAGCACATTTGGGGTAGGCCTCTATAAAGGTTGTGAACATGGTGTAGATCTCTGGAGAGTGGTGCATTAAAAACTCACGGATGCAATGTACACGACCAAGATTTACAAGCTCATGCCACATGGAAATCCCCTATACAAATGGCACTATAATAGGATATTGCCATGACTATTCATCATCATGGCATTATCCTTACCAAAGGCCTTGTATGTCATAGCGTTAAGCCAATGATTATCTTTAGAATGTGAAATGGTGTGACCACCTAGAGCAATGGATACACACCATGATGGAAGCAAACCAGTTATAAGAGAGTTCCAATACACCTTGGAACTTTGAAGTAGTTTATTGAGAACATCTTGCCATTCATGAATGCCCACTTACATTAGAATGTGAAATGGTGTGACCACCTAGAGCAATGGATACACACCATGATGGAAGCAAACCAATTATAAGAGAGTTCCAATACACCTTGGAACTTTGAAGTAGTTTATTGAGAACATCTTACCATTCATGAATGCCTACTTACAGACGCTGAAGTTTTTGCATAGCCACAACTTCCTACACAATGATCTACATGCTCACAAATATTGTTACACTTTGGCACCAAAGGTGTATATGTCAACATCATTGATTGAGGATCAAGTACCGTCACAAACACCAAAAAGACATTTCCTTGCTTGTTATAGCGATCCCCAAAAGCAAGTGCACACAAGAAAGAGATTATCCATGGAAAACTCCTAAAAAAATTAGCACAAACCTCCCTCCTTTCACTAAAGCCTTTGATGTATATAGCCAATGTTGGATTCTTAATGCTTGATTTTGTGTATTCCATAGCCTTTTGAATATGAGAAACAAGATTTTCTTGTATTGTGATCTAACATAGTGCTCAAGGGAAAGAGAGGAATCCCTTAAATATGCCTAAGGCATGGGATTTATTGCTTCGTATGAATGGATCCCATAATGCTGGCTACAATATCTATACTATATATTAAAGAGACTGCTTTTCTAGTGCCACGTGTCAAAGTTTGCTCCATCCGGTGAGTTCCGGTTTATATGAGTGAGGAGGGAAGAGAGAGAGAGAGAGGCGGCCGAAGGCCGCCGGCCACACTAGTTGTAACTTAATTTGGCTTGTGTCCAATTGATGATTGAATGATCAATGAATCATAATTTTTGTGCCATTGTTTCAACAGTGTAATGCTTTTTCAAGTTGGGTCTTTAAAAAAATTCGAGTGCGAGCTTTTAATTATTTCAAGTTCATTTTTCAAAACATTTTAAGATTTAAAGGATGCATTCATTTTATGTCACTCTAACATATGCTGCTTGCTATGTACATATAGAAAATGGACCTTGGCATGATGACATACCACTTGAGCATGATGACATACCAGCTTAGCATGATCAAAATGCAAATGATAATCCTTATCTCAACCATGAACTAGCGTAACAAATCTACAAAGAGGAGGAGATTCATGTTGCTAAAGGTGATTTAAGAGGTATGTCAAGGTTCCACCAATAGGATGAGTCAAACCACGATGGAGAGCCATTGAGCTACAAGGAATGCAAAAAGTTGTGCCCAAACCATTTTACGCGCCACAAACTTTTCAGGGCCATTGGTGGTGCAAAGGGATCCCCTACTTTAATGATATCTGACCTGCAACACACAATATTAGTGCAACATATGCACGCCCAATTCTTACAAGTGTATAGGCAAAACCCAAACAACAATGAGATAGCCAATTAGTTTGTGTAGCAATGCTATTGTTATTATGTTTTGGGGCACAAAGTAGATTGGAATGGTTGACCTAGCATGAGAGGGGTTGGCAAGGGGTGCCCAAGAGAACAAGTTTATGCTCAAGAGGCAAATGAAGGAGAGCCTCCACACAAGAAGAACTTTACCTACCTCCCCAAGGAGACAACAATCCTTGAGCAACTAGCTACTCAAGGCATCAAACGTCCAACCAAGGAGAGACTACACAATCATTGCATGGAGACAACAATCCTTGAGCAACTAGCTACTCAAGGCATCAAACGTCCAACCAAGGAGAGACTACACATTCATTGCATGCTCATTGCCAGGCACTAAAAAGCGAGAATGCTAGATTGAAGCAAAAACTAGTAGGATATGAGGAAAATTTTGGTCCCTTGAAAGAGGATATATCAGAAGTTAGGACAAGTGGGTCCATGAGAACAAATGAGTTTTTCCTATCAAAGATCGTGGTGGGTAACACCCAAGATCTAAGCTACATCATTTTGATACAAAGCCCATCTTTTTTTGACTTCTCTTTTTGTAAAATTCCACACTTTGTGTGTGTGTGTGTGTGTGAGTGTGTGTGAGTGTGTGTGTGTGTGTGTGTGTGTGTGTGAGAGAGAGAGAGAGAGAGAGAGAGAGAGAGAGAGAGAGAGAGAGAGAGAGAGAGAGAGAGAGAGAGAGAGAGAGAGTGAGTGAGAGAGAGAGAGAGATCTGAAACTTAAGGGCTTTATTTGATTAAAGGTATGTTGTATTTCTCACCCACAAATAAATACAATAATTACAAAAAAGGTAATGGGATTTTAAAGCAACATATACAAAAGTGTTAGTCTCATTACAAAAAATAAAGTGCTTGTACATCATCTGGAGCGTCAATCATAGGCACCCTATCATCCAATTTCTCTATATTTGAATAGTATGGATCCACATCTTCTTGATCCCACTCAATTTCATCATCAAAGTGTGCTTCACCTACAATTGCTTCATGGGTCTAAAAACATGTGAAGCTTTGCTATGTAGCTTGTGTAGTTATCCTTGCTGGATTGTGCATTAGTCGTATATTGCAAAAGGTGTACACTAAATTTGCAGCTAATTTAGGAGTCAATAGATTTCTTTTCTTAGTGTACACAAAAGCAAAAGATGAACAAATTTTCTCACAAATTTTACTAGAGGTGGCCACTGACAAGACCCTAATAGCCACGTGTTGTAGCTCCACTTTCTCCCCTCTATATTCGTTTCACTAAATAATACCTTGGGACCAAGAATTTGTGCTTGGTATTGTCCTGAAGCATGGTAGAATTGTATTGTGATTGACCATGCTTGCTTATATATACTCAAATATGGTTTGAGACAAAGAAACTAAAAATTCTCTTGTGATCAAGCACGATATCATGCTTATGGGTCAACATGTTTTCTTTATGCATTTAAGCATCATTTTGAGACCCAACATCTTGCTAGACTTTTTGCATCCAAGCATGGTATTAGCGCCAACAAATCTTGCAAAATATTGGGACCAAGTATGCTAGCATAGTCCCATGACCAAGCTTGCTATTGAACAACTATCACTATAAACTATGCTCACTTTGTGAATTTTGCCATGGTCATGCAACCAAGCATGCTTTTAAACTACTACTACAAGTATGGTCTTGGAACCATGCTCACTTTGTGAATTTGGGCATGGTCATGTGATCAACCATGCTAACATAGTCCCATGACCATTTTGTAAACTTTAGCATGGTCACGTGACCAAGTATGCTATCTTACATTCATGACCAAGCATGGTTTTAGAACCTACTACTACAGGATGGCTTTGAGACAATGACTCAGTTTGTGGAATTTCGGAGTGGTCATGTGACAACAACCATGCTAACATAGTCCCGTGACCAAGCATCCTTTTGAATCATTCGGGCATGGTCATGTGACAACATGCTAGTAGATTCCCATGACCAAGCATGCATCTGAACATATATTATGACAAGGATATTCTTGGGACCATGCTCATTTTATGGATTTTGCCATGGTCATGCGACCATTCATGCTTTTGAACAACTAATACTACAAGGATGGTCTTGAGACAATACTCACTTTGTGAATTTGGGCATGGTCATGTCACCACCAACCATGCTACTGTAGTCCCATGACCAAGTTCATTTTTATGTATTTAGTATCATCTTGATATTGATTCCTTGATGGCAGCATGTCTTACAATCAAGCATCATGGCATTGTTTTGCAACCAGTTATGCAAAACAAGCATCTTTTTGAATAATTTGGGAATATTCATGTGACTAAACATGCTAACATAGTCCCATAAACAAGCATGATATTGAACAACTATTACTACAAGGATGGTCTTGGGAACATTCTCAATTTGAGAATTTGGACATGTTCGTATGACCAAGCAAGCTCTTCAACAACTACTACTACAAGAATGGTTTGGGAACCAAGCTCACTATGTGAATTTGGGCATGGTGATGTGACACCCCACGCTAACATAATTTCATGATCAAACTTGCTTGCATCTATGCAGAAGCCATGATCTCTGTTTGGAAACCAAAGAATGTCTTGGGATGAGGATTTGCACTACAAAAGCCATCTTGATATTCCTTGTCTTGTGACCAAGCATAATGGCATTGTTTTGCAACCAATTAACTTTGCAGGTAAATAGATTCTTGAAAAAGTCCCCAATGTGGGCATGGTGATGTGACCAGAATCTAACATGACCAAGCATGCTTTTGAATAGCTATTGCTACAAGGATGGTCTTGTGACCATGCTCAATAGTTTATGCATGCTATTGGGAAGGGTTATCATGTTGTAATAGCACGCTCTCTTCCATGTATAGTTTGCGTACCAAGGTCCCTATGGCAATGTTTACTTCATGGATTCAAGCATGGTCATGTGACCAAGCATCATGGCATTGTTTTGCAACCAATTGCTCTTGCATGGAGTTGAGATGAAGCATGCTAGTGTAGTCCCATGACCAAGAATCTTATTGGATAATTTGGGCATGGCTATGTGACCAAGCATCCTTTTGAATAATTGTGGGTAGGCTCATCTGACCAAGCATCTAGCACGACCAAGCATGCAATTGAATAACTATTACTAGAAGGATGTTCTTGTTGTGACTATGCTCACCTTGTGAATCTGGGCATGTTTATATGACCAAGAATGCTTTTTAACAGCTACTACTACTACAAGGATGATCTTGGTTCAAAGCTCACTATGTGAGTTTGGGAATGGTGATGTGACTAACCATGCTAACACAATCCCATAATGAAGCTAACTTCCATCTATGTAGATATAGTTTACAGAACACTAATTTTTTTAAGATTTAGGTGTGGTATTGAAGTAATGATCTCTGCTTGGAAACCAAAGAGTGTCTTGGGATGATTCTTAGTGCTAGAGAATCCCTCTTAATATTGATTCATTGATGGTAGCATAGTCTTGCGACCAATCATCATGGCATCTTTTTAAAAACATTGTGGGCGTGGGCTTGTCACCAAGCATGCTTTTGAACAACTACTACTACAAGAATTCTCTTGAGACCATGACCACTTTGTGACATTGGGCATGCTGATTTTACCAACCATGTTTTTGAACAATCACTACTACATTGACGGTCTTGAGAACTTTCTCACTTTGTGAATTTGGGCATGGTAATGTGATTGAGCATCATAACATAGTACCATGACAACACATGTTTTTAAACAACTACTACTACAAGGATGGTCTTGGGACCATGTCCGCTTTTGGGCATAGTCATGTGACCACAAACCATGCTAGCATAGTACCATGAGACTATGCTCACTTCCATGTATTTAGATATAGTCTTGCAAAACCAATTGCTCTTGCATGTTGTTGAGATGAAGCATCAAGTGTAGTCTCATACGCAAGAATATCTTTGAATAATTTGGGCATGGTAATGTGATCAAGGATGCTAACATAGTCCCATGATCAAGCATGCTATTGAACAACTATTACTACAAGGATGATCTTGTGACCGTGTTCACTTTGTGAATTTGGGCATGGTCATTTGAGCACACATGATTTTGAACAAACTATTTCTACAAGGATGGTCTTGGGGCCATGCTCACTTTGTGAATTTGGGCATGGTCATGTGACCAAAATTGGGCATGGTCATTTGACCACTGACCATGCTAAGATAGTCCCGTGCCCAAGCATCCTTTTCAATAATTTGGGCTTGTCAATGTGACCAAGCATTCTAACATTGTCCCATAACCAAGCATGCTATTGAACAACAATCACTATTGGAATTAGGGTTGCAGGAAAACACACACAGCTTGGAGAAGACGAAGGAATCTCAAGACACATAACAGAGAGTGTATTACTTAGTGTGCGATGGAAAGATGGATAGCCCTAGAATGAATGGGTGTATATATAATGCACGGGGGAAAAAACCTCCTAAAGAGGGAAAAAATGCCCCGACGGTCCTAAGTGTGTTCACACACATCACGACCACATGTAAATGGTAACAAATCCCCCTTGGAGTGATGCAGTGAATGAGACCTGGAACATGAGTAAAGGGAAGTGCCATGCCCTGAGGACATGATCAGTCCACAAAGGGGACTAAGCCCAAGGCTTTGTGGAAAGCTTCAAACTTCTCACGAGACAATGCCTTTGTGAAAAGATATGCAAGGTTGTCCTATGTTGGCACATAAGCCAAGTTGATCTCTCCTACTGAGAGCCTCTCCCTGACATAGTGGTAGTGCACCTCAATGTGCTTTGTGCGAGCATGAAAAACTGGGTTCCTCACAACTACCAATGCACTCTGACTATCAGTGTAGATAGTGTTGGCAGTGTCCTATCCAACACCCAAATCAGCCATAAGGCGTCTGCGCCATACACACTCAATTGTAGCTGTGAAGATTTCCCTATACTCAGCCTCACAACTAGAAGTGGCCATAGTAGGTTTCTTCTTGCTCAACCATGATATACATGAACTGCAAAGAATGAAACAAAAACCACTTGTGGACATTCGCGTGTCAAAACAACCAGCCCAATCTGAGTCCAAAAAAGCATGTAAGTCTGGCGGCAATGATCCCCACTTGGGATAAAAACATCCAAGATGTAAAGTGCCACTCAAGTAGTGGAAAATCATTTTGACAGCCTGCAAATGCTTAGACCCTGGGCTATGCATAAATCTACTGACTTGTGAGACTGCAAACTGAATATTCGGCCTTGTGTTGCATACATAAATGGGGCATCCAACAACAATTCGGTAAAGAGTGACATCTGCATGAAGAATCAATTCAAATCTGTTTCCATGGGAGTGGAAATATGTTTGCAATCCTCAAGTCCAAACTAACATAGCAATGTCTCTATGTAACTTTTCTGACACAAGGCAATACCACCATCACACTGCTTAAATTGTATACCCAAGTAATGATGCAACAACCCCAAATCTTTCATCTTGAAAGTAGCATTAAAATCAGCCCTAAATTCAGCAATATGTCTCTCATTTGGTCCAGTGATCAACAAATCATGTACATAAAGAACCACAATGAGAAGTACATCACCCTCACACTTTACATACAATGTGCTTTCTGTTAGACTGTTACAAAAACCTCATTTGACCAAATGAGTGTTAGCCTTCTCATACCAAGCACGAGGAGATTGCTTCAACCCATACAAAGCTTTGCTACATTTGCACACCTTTTCCTCTTGTCCTTTTTTGACAAAACCGCAAGGTTGCGTTACATAAACTTCCTCAAATATGTCACCATTCAAGAAAGCATTTACTGAGGTACATCCCAACCAAAATGAGCTGCCAATGCACATAGAAAATGCACATTAGTCACACAACCATTGGGAGCAAAAGTCTCTTCATAATCTATGCCTTTTTGCTATGCATAACCCTTTGCAACAAGTCGAGCCTTATAGCGATCAATCTCACCATCCGGCTTGCGTGAAACTTGTAAACCCACTTTGTACCAATGGCCTTTTTTCCAGGAGGCAAATCACATAAAGTCCATGTGTCATTTTCTATAAGTGCATCATATTCTGATTGCATGGCAGCCATCCAATTTTTTGAATTCTGTGCTTCATCAAAAGATAGAGGTTCCTCAACATCATGTAGGCTAGACACAACCAAATCATAACAATCTGATGCATGGTGAGAACTTGAATGAGTACGACTAGACAAAGGTACATCCAATTTACTATTACGCAATGTAGGCAACAACCATTTTGGCATACCTCTAGCCTACTCATTTTCAGCCCTTTCCTCATCAAGTACATCATATACATCTGCATTAGTAATAGGCTAATCTGTAACACTTTCAAAAATCCCCATAGGCTGTACATTTGCCTCATTGGAATTTACATTCAAACTTCCACCACTGGAAAGAGGCAACAAAGTGTCATAAATGTCTTGTGAGCTTACATTGCCGTCTCTAGTACATGACAGCAAGGATTGGACATAATCTTCCACAAACACAGCATCTTATGAAACCAAAATACTCTTTGTTTGTGGATGATACAACCTGTAACCTTTGCTTTCAGCACTATAAACAATAAAAATACATTTGACAGCCTTATCATCCAATTTTCTGTGCTGTGTTTGTGGCATCAAAGCATATGCCAAACAACCAAAAATATGCATGTGCTCAATAGAAGGCTTTCTATCATGCCATGATTCATATGGAGTAATAGACTGCAAAGCTTTTGTAGGACATCTGTTTAGTACATAAGTGGCACACATGATGGCCTCAAGCCAAAACGAATGCGACAAAGCTTGACCTTTGACCATACATTGTGCCATTTCCGTAAGTGACCTATTTTTCCTCTCAGCAACACCATTTTGTTGAAGCATATAAGGAACTTTACATTGGTGTTTTATTCCAAAACTAGCCAAAAGTGCATTTAATTCATGAGACATATACTCGCCCCGTCTATTGGAACGGAGGGTGCTCATAGAACATTTTGAGACATTTTCAGCCATAGCCAAAAATTGTTTGAAGCACATAAAAACTTCGGACTTTGCTTTAAGCAGAAATACCCATGCATGCCTGGAGTAATCATCAATGAAAGTCACAAAGTAAAGGTAATTGCCCAAGGATGGAGTTTGCATGGACCCACAAACATCACTATGCACAAGCTGCAACCTGCATGTGGCCATAACTGAACCATCCTTTGGAAGCTTTGAACAGTGCATCTTACAAAAAATACAGCCTCCACAAACATGTTTGGAGGTGCTTCAAGAGGCAGCAAAGAAGCAACCATATCACATTTTTGCAAACGTAGCAAACTGGCAAAATTCAGATGACCAAACGTGCATGCCAAAGTTTTGCATCTGAAATAGCCTTTGAATCCACAATTGCATTTTCAAAATTTTGTACACACTTGTCATACAAATTGAGCTTATACAGCCCACGGTGTAAAATGCCAGATACAACAATTTCATCACCAAAACTGAGATCATGTACAATACATCTGTCATCCACAAATTTGACTACAAGACCAAGTCTAGCAAGTGCAGATACAGACAAAAGATTCTTCTTGATCCCAGGTACATAAAGTGCATCAACAAGTGTGAAAGAACTGCCATTCGCAACAATAAGCACAATCTTTCCAACTCCTTGAACTGGATAAGAGGCATTGTTGGCACAAGTAACTAAATTCCCATGAGGGACAGAATCAAGAGCGGTGAACAAATCACGATGTGAGGTAATGTGCTTTGTAGCACCACTGTCAAAATATCACACATGTGAATTTGCAACAACTAATATGCATGCATCATGGATAACAGGATTATAGGTACACTCTACACTAAAAGCCCATTTTGCATCAACATCAGCATCACAGTCTCCGTTCATAGAAGACTCAACAATAACTACATTTGTAGTGGAACCATCATTTGCAGTGGAGGTGGCCTCTTTCTTCTTTGCCTCTTTGGCCTTTAACTTAGGACACTGCTTGATCAAGTGATCATTAGCTTTACAATAATGGCAACGCATCTTCTTTTTTTCCTTATCACAAAAATTTCCAGACGAATTGCTGCTAGCAGAAGCATTAGGAACATGAGATTTTGCACTCGCAAAAGAACCATAAGAAGTGGCTGCATTGCTGTTACTACCCTTTCTTTGAGGAGCAATAAAAGCCTGTTCAAATGCATGCTGTCTAGTCCTGTTTTTTTTGGAAAGTGACTCTTGTAGTAGCAATGTGCACAATGCATCAAACTTGACAACTTCAAGATTTCCTTGGGTCATAAGTCTCCAAGTACTAGCAAAAGTTTGGTAAGAATCTGGCAAGGCATCAAGAACAGTCTGCACAAGGGAACTGACTAAAATGACTTCACCTACAGAAATAAGTTGCTCATTGATATCCTTGACACCAACAAGGAAAGTGTCCATATTATCTTCCTCATATATAATCTTCGATTCCAGCTCTTTATGTAGCAATGCAATTTTAGCCTCATTGCGACTTGCATAAAGACTAGCCAGAATATCCCAAGCTTCTTTGGCAGATTTTGTTGAATGAATGTGGGGAGTAATAGTGTACTTCACAGACAACGTAATCAATGCACGAGCCTGCACATCTTTTACATCCCAACAAGATTGCTCAGTTGTAGGCAAAACAACTCTAACAGTAGCAATCCTTGTAGCAAGACCTGCAACATCCTCAACATTGCCTACATCCTGAGAACCAGGACATACATCAATGCCCTGCACAATATATTCTAGATGCCCTTTGACACAAGAACATGCTGCATCATGTAAGCCCACATAGGGTAATTATCCCATCCAATCTGTCCTCAGCAGCAAACATCTTGAACACATATGTGTTGTTGTTAGCCATGGTAAATGCTGCACATGATGTGAAAACTGCCCAAAAGGAGGAGAAACAAAGCAGGAACAACACGTGCTATATAGAACAAACTGGAGAAGATTATGAGGGACCTGTTATGCAAAAAAAAGCACTAGCAAAAATTCTGCACAAAATGACAAAATAGCATGTACAATACTACCTGTAGTGGAAATGGAGGCCGAAATGAGTCTGAATAAAAAATGTGAGCAGACTTAGCTCTACAAGCACTCCCAAAATTTTTATCAACCTGCAAACGCTTGCCAAAGCTCATAGAAATTGGAGAAAGTGAGCAAGCACGAGCTTGCCAGAAATTTTTGTTGACGTGCGAACGCTCGCCAAAGCTCACAAAAAATTAGAGAAAGTGAGCAGACATGTGCAAGAGCTACTAACAACTAAGCTCGAGAGGATGCAACCTGCTCTGATAGCAAGTGCTGGAATTAGGTTTGCAGGAAAACACACACAGCTTGGAGAAGACGAAGGAAGCTCAAGGCATACCACAGAGAGTGTATTACTTAGTGTGCAATGGAAAGATAGTTATCCCTAGAATGAATGGGTGTATATATAATGCACGAGGGAAAAAACCTCCTAAAGAGGGAAAAAATGCCTCGGCGGTCCTAAGTATGTTCACACACATCATTACCACATGTATATGGTATCCCGAACAATTGAACTTGTTATTAGGGTCAATATTTAGCAGTATTCACCCTAACTTGGATGTATTTGCTGAAGCACAATACTTAATAGTATCTAAAACTTTGGAAGAGCAAAGTTCAAATTGTTTATTGAAATTCATTGACATTACACACCGTATAGCAATAGAGTAGCAATCACTACAAGGATGGTCTTACGACTATGCTCATTTTGCGAATTTTGCCATGGTCATGCAACCAAGCATGATTTTTAACACTACTACTACAAGGATGGTCTTGGGACCATGCTCACTTTGTGATTTTGGGCATGGCCATGTGATCAACCATACTAACATAGTCCCATTGCCAAACATGCTGGGTCATTTAAGAGTGTTTGTATTTCATGGCTGGACTCACATTCAAAAGTTAAATGTTAAGATATCACAATGCATGGACAATTTAAGAGTGTTTGCATTTCATGGCTAGAGTCACATCCAAAAGTTAAATGTTTAGATATCATAGTGGATAGAGGAAAGTCCTTTCATCTTGGATGAAACTCACATGCAATGGATCATATGGTACCTTGTTTACTAGAGGATTACAATACGGAACAAATTGTGACATGGTTGCTCAAAATAGTAGGAGTAGATATTCTCTTTTGTGTTGTTTAGGGACAAGAAGGTTTCTATACTCATGGCAATAAGAAATTGTTTAGGCCAGACAATCCAAGTGTGAAGGTAATGTTTAAGCCCATACAAAAATTATGTAAATGATTTGGATGTGATCCAAGGAGGATGGTCTTGATTGATGACTCTCCTTACAAAAGTAGTGTTACTCTTGCTTATAGTTGCATCTTTCTAGACACATTCTCCTTATAAAAGCACTATTACTCCTGTTTACAATTGCGTCTTTCTAGACACATTTGATGTAGACAAAAAGGATGATTTTGTACTCTTGAGACAAATATCACCGTACTTGATATGCCTTGATGATGTTGACGATGTACGCATGATCATTGAGTGTTTGTGTTTTAATCAACCTCCGGTGATTGAAGGTCATCCTTTATTTTTGCTTGTTGATGATGTTGTAGATTATTGGAAAGAAAAAAAGGAGAAATGTTAACAACATATTTTCAATGTGGGAAGACTTTTAGTGTAAAAAAAGGTAGAGAATATCATGGAAATGATTCTCAAGAATAGGGCATCAACACAACTAAAGAATGTAGTTTTTGGTCCTTTAGAGGGGAAAGCTTCAATACAAAAGAATTTTAAGGATTGAAGTCCCACATGAAATGAGCATGAAGCCTACACAATTGATTGCGCTTGCCAAGAGATTAGATTGTAAGGGAACTAATATGAAGGCCCAATCTACAAGAGCATTCATAAACAAGCTTCTTAATGAGCATGGACTTCTCAAGTTCAAAAAGTAAATTGAATGTATTATTTCTCTTCATACTTTCCCACACTTATTTATACGAAAGCATGTTTTCTAAATACTACTTTTTTTGTGTACAAAGTATGTCTAGATAATAAGGAATCTATTGTGGACACGTGAAGCATTTGTCATATAATTTAAGATGGGAATGGTGTCAAGATTTTACTTTGGATTTCTAAAGTATATAAAAAAGAAGGTGTATCAAGATCATGCTGTCTCTAGAATGTAGTGTCAAAATTTCACGGAAGTATGCCAAGAAGAAGGTTTCTTCTTTGTAATTTTAATGTACTTGAAGAATCACCCCAAAGTATAACCTTCTTATCGTGTGCTCTATAAAAGAGAACACCTCTTGTAACTTTCATTGAACTTAATGAATTTCATATTTGTGTAACCTTTTGTGCCAATCTTCAAGTGGCTTGGTTTCAAGTGCATCCTACTCTAAGGGCATGAAGGACTTGCAATTTTTTGTCACCAAGTGCATCCTACTTTAAGGAGACTTGTAGAAGTTGTGATATTAAGGTATTTTACGAAGTCTTGATTCAATTGCATCCTACTTCAATTATTTTTGAAGAATATTTGCTATTTGTTTTGTAATAAAGTTTGTCCATAGATATTTTTTCGAGTTTGAATAATTTCCTCCCATGAATACTTTGTGATATTTTCATTCCTAAGATTGTCAACAACATTTTTAGAGGATATATGATAATCATGATTGAAAAAGTTTCCAATACATTCTAGAGTGGCTATTTTACATAGTCTTGATTCCAAGTGCATCCTACTTTAAAGATATTTGTTGTTTTTTGTGATAAATTTTGGCTATAGAGATTTTTTTGAGTTTGAATAAATTCCATTGATGTATATCCCATAAATACTTTTTGGTATTTTTATATTCCTTGGACCATGCAAGCATGTTAAATGTCAAGACAATGCTTGATCCAATCTTGTGCTTGATTCCAAAGAGTACTCTTGGTCTTCAAATCATTCTAAGATTTGAATTTTTCACTGCACAATGGTCCTACATCCTTTCAGCCATGAATGTGCAAATACCATGCTTCAATTTCAAAACAATGAACACTATCGCAAGACCTCAGCTTGATACTTGAATGGTGGGTTAAATAGACAAGTTAATGTGGTTGCAAGGCCAAGATACCATGCAAGGGATAATACACAGGTCCCAAGACGATATTGAAGTTTTGAAATGGTCTTAAAGGATTAAAACCTCGATCTCAATATGTTATTTGAATTACAGAATAGATCAAACACCCACTCTAGAATGTATTGGAAACTTTTTCAATCATCATTTTTATATATCCTGTACAAAGCTTGTTGTAATCTTAAACCCTTAATGTACACAATCATTCAAACCGAGCATGATGGGGCCATAGTGCAATGAAAAATTAAAAATACCTATCAACATTATAGCTCAAATTAGTATTAAAATAATTGCTACTCTATTTAAATTACCAAAATATAAGAATAATTGCCACTCTATCTAAAAATCAAATCGTTATCATTTACTATCTTATTTAAAAATCAATAACCATCTACTATATCTATAAACATAGGCATTAACAATTCTATCATTTCTTAAATTTTAAATCTTTGTTCTTGAGTTTCATCTCATAATATATTGTTATTTAAATCTTAAAAATTCATCTTCAGTTTGAGCTTTCACTCTACACATGAAGAGGAATCACCTAATTTATATCTATATAGGCTTCAAGTGTGAGCAAATTCTATACATGTTAAGAAATCTCCTAAACCTACTTAAATGACCTCCAAGTCTGAGTCAATCTCTACACGTGATAGATAATTTCTATTTACCCTACCTAAATCACGTCCAAATGTGAAAAACTCTACACAAGGCAAGAGATTACTATTCTACCTCCCTAAATCACCTCCAGTGGGAGCATTGCTCTACATTTGGCACACAATTAAGAACTAAGTCTACCTAAGTTACTTTTAAGCGTGAGCATGGCTCTAGACAAATAAGTAACTGCTAATTTAAGTTAAATTAAATCAGTTTCAAGAGTGAATTTTTTCTACACATGATAAGTAATCACTAAATTTACTATGACTAACTTACTTTTGAGTGCGAGTAAAACTCCACACAAGATATATTAACCAAATGTTCTATTCTCTACACTATTTCTAAATACCACACCTTAAATTGAATTCTAAACTTTTTATTTTCTACTAAAATAAACTTTATGTCTAATTAAGAGCTCAATGAACTTTTTTTTTGAGGGGGGCCGGGGGGGGGGGGGGGGGGGGGGGGGGGGGGGGTAGGGGGGGGGGGGGGGGGGGGGGGGGTAAGTTCAGCCACCAAAGGTGAACTCTAGGCAAACCTTTCAAAAAAGATGTCCACAATGGTAAAAGGCTTGTGGATGCCTCTAATATAGAACAATTTATTTTGATCAAAATATAGTTCTATCAAACTATATTTTGATCGAATTGCTAGGAATTTATACAAAATGGTACTTTTGCTGATGTAGCACTTTATAATACGTCCCTTTTAATTTGGGTTGTTGTATACTATGTCCAATTAAAAATGCATTATACATACCCCGTATAACATATAATGCAACTTAGGTTAGAAATCTCCTCATGTATAGGCTCTTGTGGGACATCTATCTTTAAGATAGGGGCACAAGCACCATCAATAAGTGTAGAATTTGGTAGTCTATCTATCTCTTCTCGCTCAATACTTGTCTCTAGCATAGGAGAAATCTCACTAGGCTATACCTCCCCTATAGAGAAAGTAGCATCCTTTAGAATAGTCACTCTAGTGGCTCTATGGTAGTGCTCTTTGGTGTACTCATCGTGTTTTCAATCTGGGCATTTTTCTCCTTCATCTCAATCACTCTAGATCTCCATTGATCAATTGTGCTCCCGAGGCAAAATTCTGTGTATGTGATGGAGATTTGGGAGGTGTCTAGCAGGTGTCTATGGACTCTATGTGGTCATCACAATAGGATCCTGATCATGCCATGGAGAATAGGTAAATCTAATCATCATATAAAATCTAGTACCATTTGTGTCCTTATAAATCCTATTACGAGGATCTCTGGCTAGATATACCATAAGGGTCATCCTTGGCTCAAAGCATCCTGCACTGTGCTCTCTTTAATATCTATGTCCACAATTATCAACATAAGTCAATATGTTCTCTACTCTATATATGTAGCTGCACTATGCTAGGATGTACCTAGGTGTCCAAATAGTTATCAAGATGAGCTCTATCTACAACATCGTATGGGCTAATCGGCAAGGACATATATGTACCCTTGAGTTCATAAGGTATAGAACTTGGTTGAACTAATGTGATGTCTATGAACTTTGACTACTTGGCATATTTAAGGGTTCAATGTCATCTAAGAAGGTGCCTCTGGTGTAAATATCCATGAAGGTCAACAAACCAAGGCATAACTCCTTTATAGCCTAAGAAATAAAGCACAAAATCAATATAATTCTCGCTACTCATTATAGAAACCCTATCCTCAATTGGTACAGGTACGTGGTGTCTCTAGATGGTGATCTATGATTTGTAAACACATCTCTTGTATGCAATCTAGAAAGCTCTATGTTTGGTGTATTTGTGGTCTATGGTGTGGTCTCTAGAGTCTCTCTACCATGTGTACTAGTTGTAGTAGTGGTCAAATAATGTGACATGAATGTCTATGTGCGTGGTAAATCTGGAAGTGCAATGGTATAGCTTTGGCTCATGCGCTCCTTATCAACCCTTGCCTCTGATATGATCTCAACTAAGGTATCTCTCCTAGATGGTCTAGATGATGCAAATTTTGGAGGTGATCTAAGTCATGTTGGGTGTGTAGCCCCGGGGTATAATTATTGGGTCTACTATAAGTAAGCTCAACAACACTACTCCGAGAAGGAGAATAGCGTGGTCCACACAACAACGTATATGTGTGTTATCACTATTACTAATTTTGGAACTTTTATCAATTTTTCTTATGTTTTACTCTCAAAAACGGTTCAAAATAAGCAATGTGATGTTGGGGTAAAGGCAAAGTACCTTTGGGCGGGGTCAAACGTCGGTGTCTGGCTGTCCATTGCCTACATCATACTTATTCTTGTACATCTACAAAGAATAAGGAGCCTCTCATTCTAGAGTGTTTCTCCAACTCATTGCCCCTCCTCTTACCCTGACTGCACACACACAACACACACACACAACTGTGACCAACAGTATGCACCACACTATTCGACTCCTGTACTTCGACCTAGATTCTTATATTTGTAATGTCTGTTGCTCTTTACCCTTATACATTCCTATTACTGAAATTAGACTTGGGGATGTGGTGGATGTGGTGGCTCTAGCACCTCTTCTGGAGGGGGTGGTAGACTATACTCCGAATCACTGTATGAGCTCAAACAGTTAAATTGAGTTGTTTGGTAAGGGATTACCCTATGCTGTACAAATGCTTGATTTTTGTTATCACATCGGTTGATATTAGAATTTACCATAAAATTAAAGCCTTCCCAACATCTTGTGTTGGCTACCCCATGGATACTGTCCCCTACCAGTTTTAGTTTTTAAGCTATAACCTATTGTCTGGCCCCTCAAAAAACTTGGGCGGCTGTCGAGCTCACTATCTCCAC
>NW_028221615.1:0-57893 GCF_014529385.1 Adiantum capillus-veneris
TATTGGCTCTAGATATAGTTCAAAATGGAAAGGTTACTGAACTTGATGTTAGTTTTCACTTTTTCTATTGTAAAATTGAAAATTTATGCTAAAGGAGTGAGTCTTGGTCTATCATTAGCTTATTTGGAAAGATAAGTGGTTTATGATTTGTTGATTGAAACCTTTGATATCTAAATTCAATGCTTTAAACTATATCTAATGTTTCCTTGAGAAGAATGATTTGACTGACATTTGGAATATTTTGCTGATCTGACTTTATCTCTTAGAAAAACCCAAATTCTGGCTTGATAAAGATCTCATCGTACTAGAGAACTAAAGTTTTAGTATGGTTTTCAAATTTGTTCAAAAAGATTATCTAAAAGTAATTTACATTAAGATGTAAAATTTAGAGTTAAGACTATAATGATTAAATGGTCATTGCTCCTAGTGTGTAGTTATAGCTTGGTACTTCGTAAATTGTCAAGGAAATTTGATGACAATTGTGTCAAATTTTGAAATAAGGAAAAGATGGGTTTTAAGCAGTTTTCACATGCTCATGTCGACTTGACTTGTTTCAATAGGATTCTGGCTAGGTTTGGAACACTTAGCTAGCTTGGTTTTTGATGACTGGTAGCTTCTACCTGCCCTACCTGACATGGTCTTTATTACACACTCAGAGCGGTGTTTAGATTGGCTTTATTTTTATAAGAAGTATAAATTAAGAAAAATTTAGTATGTATTATGCCTGCTCTTGGCTTAGTGATGCTCATGGATTGTCCTTTCTCATTGCTATGGCATAGCTGACTACTATTCCTCAATTTTGACAATGAAGATGGCTGGTTGCTGACCCTTAAATGCTCGAGTTGCTTTGACTTTACTTTTTAAAAGTATATATTAAGGAAATTGGAATTGTAATATGGTTGTGACTACTTGGATTGCTTTGTAAAAGACTTTTAAGTTCTACACCAAACTCTTATTGTTTGAAATAATAGGATTGTAGTTAACTTAATTATTTTAAAGTTTTGACTAAGAAATGATAGGCTCTTTTACATCTGTACTATGTATCAAAAGCAAAGAATACTTGTTGTCTTTCATATGGATGCAAGTGAGAGTCCTATCCTTACTTATAGGTATTTAGGTTTGGTGCAGGTTGACCTTGAAGATGAAGATGTAGTTTATCTATAGACTTACTTTATTTCTTGATGTATAGGAAACCTCGAATGAATATTTCTTTTGATTGAAAGGTACAAGAATGATTTAGATACAAAATTGCTTTTGTGCAAATACTTTTGTGATGTTTTGAAGATATTTGTTTTTTGAAGATGATGTTCTTATGCAAGTAGTCTATTTTAAACAACACACATAAAGTCTAAATATTAAGTTCCCCTGGAGAAATTGGATGGTCCAATACACTCGCTATGGAGTACATTTTGTGTGTGATCTTTAGATAGACCCAATGACTGTAGTTCTTGCAAAGTTGACATGTGCTAGGTGGATTGGACGAAGAACCTAAACAGGGTTTCTAGTCACTGTTGTTGTGGTTCCTTCACTTGACAGATTTCAAAATATAGAAAAAGCCAATTTTCTTTCATTTTTTAAAAGAAATTTGTCTAAATTTCATAGATTTTTTCAGGGAAAGACCACATTCAAATAGATAGTCTACTTGAGTATAATGATTGCAAAAATGTTATCTACCTAATACTGGCTCACAAACCCTTAAAACTCCTATTGGAGTACAATGTTCATGGAAACATTATTTGATAGTAGCTTACAAAGCCGTAAAACTCCTATTGGAGTACAATATAACCATTGTTTGTTCATGTGCAGGTTTTCGGAGAAACTAAGCAACACTCTCACGAAGTTTGTCATTAGAGATAAATGTCAAGCTTTACTTACATACCGATGAGGTACTAGGCCTATACTCAATGGGTTTACTACCCCATTAGGTTGGCTGAGAAAGGGTAGGTGAGCGTGCACGCACGCACGCACTCACACATACATTTGTACATGCGATTGTTAGTCTCTAACTCTAACCAATATTTACCTCATCTAACCAAGAAAACCCAAATCTTCTTATATATTTTTTGCCATGCCAATCAATAGGTGGGATGGGCCTCTTGATGTAAATGAAGATAGATAAAAGAAGAAGAGAATGTAGAACTTATTTTCAATGGAATATTTTTTGGAACCTTTAAGATGTCACTGTGTCTTTGTGCCCTACTTTTTCAAACCAGTCTTTGCCAAATTCTTTCAGTTTATACCAAACTCCTAAAGTTTGAACTTAGCAAGAATGCAATCAATCAAATTATTTTTAAGTTTTGACTATACAACAATTGATAGGATCTTTGACACGTGTATATGTATCCAAGTCTAACAAATTATTTTTTCTTGTTGTATTAATGCAAGCAAGAGTCCCATCCTTGCTTAAAGATGTTTAGTTTTGTTGCAGTCCGACCTTGAAGATAAATACTTAGTTCATCTATAGGCTTACTTTGTGTCCTTATGTATAGGATAACTAGAATAAATATTAATTGTAAAGACTACTTTGAATACCGAAATGTTTTTGTGCAAATACTTTTGTGATGTTTGCGGTATGTTGTTTTTTGAACATGGTGCTCTTTTTGTGTTCAGGTAGTTTATATATAAGAAGTATAAGAATAACACACACACACACACACACACACACATGCACACACACTTGGTCACTATAATTGGATTGTGATTGCTTCATCCTTAACACACACACACACACACACACACACACACACACACACACACACACACACACACACACACACACACACTATATTGATTTACCTTTGTTAAACTAGCACTCACTTGCTCGCTAATGCTAACATCTTTACCCAACTTGACCTGAAGCCTACCCAGACATGATTGCACATAATGCTTGATAAAATGGCTTGTCTGTGGTTTACACACACACACACACACACACACACACACACACACACACACACACACACACACACACACACACACACACACACACACACACACACACATGTTTACCTATACAGTAGTTTGATTATATATATATATATATATAAAAACATGTATTTTTTTTTCACAAATCCCTTGTGGAAATAATTTTTGGAAAAGGAATTAATTGGAAAATGTGGGGTAACCTTCTTCCTCCCAAACACCACATAGGAACCCACCCCTTGGGGGATTTTTTGAGGTAACTGCTTTCATTACCTTAAACCTCATGCCCACCGGCTTTGTCTATTTCACTTAACTACACTGCAATGCATATGATACCCCCTACACAGGTCTCGCTCCCTCTCAACTCCCCGTAAGAAAGCAGGAGTGGCCATAGAGGCGGCTTGGGAAGCAATAGCTACGGAGTACTTGATCGTGGGCATCTTCACCTTGAACTTGCCTGGAGGCGTTTTTTAAGGTGAGGGGCTAGAGCCCCTCACTTAGTCTATGGGTTTATTTTCCTCTATATGTGTTTTTCAAGGAGAGGTGTGAGGGCTTTTTTGATACTAAGCAGCTATGGAGGCTGTTGAGCTACCATCTCAGGTTGGTACTCACCTTGATTCCTTGATGGGATATGTTAATGGTTTTTTCTGCTTAAACGAGCAGTTACCAACTAATGATACCTGGTTTTTTTTTCCTTGAATTTTTTTGCAACTACATAACTAGGCAACTAAAGATGGCTTGAAATACATTGATGATCATACTGAGTACCATTTGGTTTTGGTAAAGGAATTTTTTGGTGCTTGATGTGGCATATTTTGGACAGGAAAATGGGGGATCTTGTATGCGATACTGTCGTTTGTGTGGCCTAGTGTCGGGAATATTCTTCACTTTATCGAATACATGGAAATTTATGCATACTACTGCGTAGTGTGAAGGGCTTTGTTTGTTTTGAGCAAAAGGTTGGGTTTTATTTTTTGGCTTGAACAACGCCTATAACTCATTGTAGATGGTATGGTAACCAATGCACAATGAGTATAGTCGTGTTTTGATGTGGCAATACTCAGACATCCAAAAATGGGGGACCTTATACTTGATACTGTCGTTTTTCTGGCCTAGAGTCGGGCCTGTTGAGACTGTATTAGACACATGGAAATATTTGCATACTACTACATAGTGTAAAGGGGTTTTTCCTCCCTCATGACATGTTTGGGATTGCTACACTTACAAAGGATCCCGCGTAGTAAGTTATATCGCGTGATGTTGATAGTACTGGTGGTAACATATATGGGTTGTTTCTCCTTACTAATCTTCTTAACTTGGGGCTACACTTACAAAGGTTCCCATGTAGTAAGATATATTGCATTAAGGTTATAGTACTAGTAACATATATGGGGTTTTTCCCCTTATTACTAATCTTCTTAACTTGGGATCTTTTAGTGGGTTTCATACAAACTCTAGTAGGTTGACAATCATAAATGAACATGAGATTGTTGATTGGGCTTGACAAAAGCCGAGAGGTTTTTTGGAAGGTATCTAGAGTTGGTATTGAGAAACACTTTATGGCTTCATGATAATTAGTTAAATTGGAGCACGAAAAATTGGCAGAGATGTTCTAGTATTGGTACATATCTCAAGCTGATAACTAGGTTACTTTATGCTTTATGACACTTGGGAATATGGGCCTAACAAATTGGCATAACAATTTTTTTAAAAAAACTAACCCATGGGTTAAAATAGGACACTTGGATCAAGAGGGGTAATGGCCTTTTGATCAAAATGATATATATATATTAAATATCTATTTAAAGGTCTTTTAAAACATTGGGCTATAAAGAAACCATACAATTACTGACATTTAATGAGATAAATATAATATTTTTTCTAAAATGAACTAAAAGACATGAACATTTTTTGAGAGTGGTTTTAAGTTAAAAAGGGTTGTAAGTTGGACATGGATAATAATTGATATGGTCCATTGACACCTGTAATACACATCCAAGGCTAACGAATCCGTTGTCTTGTCTGGATGAATGCACGTGATGACTCTATCCTTTCTTGGATTTTTTTTGGCTTAAAGCTATTGTCTATCAGATAGTATACCTGCTCTTACCACTTGGGAAGTAATTCTTTATTGGATCATTATCATTGTATACTAGAATGAGGCTTCATTCTCATATGCCATGTACAAAGATAATTCTAAGACTGAGTTGTTTTTGTACTAATTTTTGCCTTTCCTTTGAAGCCAGCTATCTTTTGAATGTAAAAGTTCAATTATGTCTTATTATATAAGTTAAAACAGCTACACACACTCACTTTGTCAATGATGGAGCTTGTGGCTATTTTATGGGTGATGAACACGAGTCTTTACCTCTCTCTCTCTCTCTGTCTCTCTCTCTCTCTCTCACACACACACACACACACACACACACACACACACACACACACACACACACACACACACACACACACACACACACACACACACACACACACACACACACATGCACTTCACTTTTTTGTGATCGCTTCATCCCACTACAATCTAATAGGTGTCAATGCATGAAGCTTGTGGCATTTGACTGTTGCTACTAAGAAGTTGCTACAACGTGCTAACTCTCAGTTTTTTATAGTGATTAGCTTATACTGGGCATGATGGAATGGGTGGTTATATTTTCTTGTGGATGATTATCATAATTACATTCTATTTCCCTTAATGGATGAATCAAGCTTATGATATGCATAATGTTGTTGATGGTTATATTATCTTGTGGATGATTACCTTGATTCTTTACGTGACACCTTCCTCAATTGATGTATTTGTATTTTTCCTCTTTTCTTTGCTATGGGTGAACTTTTTCTTTTCCTCTTCTCCCTACCATGAATAATTACCCTCGAGGTTTACATTGTCGTATGGGTGATTCCATGAGTTTGGACATGATACTTCTCTCAATGGGTAAATTTGGTTGATGCTGGGCATAATGGAGGTGATAGCTTTATTGTCTTGTGGGTAATTACCATAATTCTTTTCGATATATTATCCTCAATATGCAAATATGGGCCTTCCTCTTCTCTTTGCCATGATATGATGGAGCTGATTGTTATATTGTATAGTGGGTGATTCAACCATATGGGACCCTCCACCTTGGATGAGTTAAGTGGGTTCTTGAATAATTATTAATGTTTTTAACTCTCCCCAATGGGAGTTCCTTACCCTAATTTTTTTGAGATATGCTAGGATTATGCACTTTCTCTTGCCCCCTTCACTTTTGGACTAAACTTCAAGACGTCTCCTCTCTCTTTTGATTTGTTGACGAGCTTGACCCGAGCTCTCTTTCCCTCTATTGTGCTAATAATATTCATTGTCACCCTTGCTTGGTCTTTTTAGGTGGCATATGTGTCTTGATACCAAACAGGGTTCCCGTCCCTTTGATGTGCCGACTGGCATCCCATGTGGGTGCTACAAACCGAGGATGATTGGAGGAAGGCGCCCAACTAGAGTCCTCTCACAAGGTGTTGCATTCATCTATATAAATGGTGAGGGTTCCCTGTTTCCCTCACTTAGCCTTACAATTATTTTTGGTAGTGTGAGTGTGAGGAGTGTTGTGCACCTTTTGCTATGGCATAACACTATCGACTTGAACATGGAGCTATTTGAAAATAATGCAGCTTCACAGGTTCTTTTCTGTTTTAATCATTTGTTGACCTTTTGTTTGGTATCACCATTGTAGTTAATGATGGCATGTCATTTGATATTAATTATTGTCATAATGGGTTTTTAAAATAAAGTTTACACCTCTACTACTAATAAGGAATCTTTTACACCTCTACTACTAATAAGGCTTATTCACCGCGGTGATAATCTTGGGTTTTATGATGTTTGGGTTATTCTTGAGGGATAATTTGAGAATGGTGGAGTGATTTTAAATAACATACAAAATTTCACTAATGAAATACATTATAGATGCAATAAAAATTCTACTTATATGGGGTTTGGATTCCTTCTTGATATTGATAATTCCCTAATAATATTTTCTTGTTGTGTATTTGTGGAGCTTCTGACAACTGATTTCACTTTGGCTCTTTGATCTTACCTTCTCTATCACTAGTATAGTATGTATAAAAGTATAGCATCTTGGATCCTAACACTCATATAGCTATGGCCAGACTTTGTAGTTTTTGCCTTGCTTGGAAATGATCACATATTTATTAAATGAAGCTATGATACTGAGCTAGTGTGGCTCTCATTTTGTTTTGGAATTGGTATCTAAGAATTGACTAGGTGATTTTTTGAATTTAGTTGGCTCCTTTTACTATAAAATGCTCATCTAACATGTCTTTCTTGCCATAATAACTGAATATTTTTTACTACTAGAAAGCACCTGAACTTTGAATTTTTGTAACTTGTGCATTGGTATACTTACATTACGTGGCCTTTTTGGCTTAACATGGAGAGCAGCTTTTGGCTCTGGTTATAGGTTCAAAAGATAGAAAGGTTACTGAGCCTGATGGTTAGATTTTAACTTTTTCTTTTGGAAAATGGAAAATTCATGCTGAAAGAAGTGAGGACCTGGTCTACCATTAGCTTGATTTGGAAAGATAAGTGGTTATGCTTTGTTGATTGAAACCTTTGATATCTAAATTGGATTCTTTAAACTATATCTGATGTTTCCTTGAGAAGAATGGTTTGATTGACACTTGGAAATATTTTGCTGATCTGATTTGATCTCTTAGGAAAACCCAAATTCTGGCTCGATAAAGATCTCATCGTACTAGAGAACTAAAGTTGTAATATGGTTTTCAAATTTGTTCAAAAAGATTATCTAAAAGTAATTTACATTGAGCTATAAAAACTAGAGTTAAGACTATAATGATCAGATGGTCATTGCTCCGACTATGTAGTTATAGCTTAGTACTTCAAAAATTGTCAAGGAAATTTGATGACTATTGTGTCAAATTTTGCAATAAGGAAAGGATGGTTTTGAGCAGCTTTCACATGGTCATGACTCGACTTGTTTCACTAAGATTCTTGCTAGGTTTGAAATACTTAGCTAGCTTGGCTTTTGATGACTGGTAGCTTCTACCTGCCCTACCTGACATGGTCTTTATTGCAAACTCATAGCGGTGTTTAGCTTTGCTTACTTTTTAGAAGTAGAAATTATGCCCGTTCTTGGGTAATTGCTAGCTCATGGATTTTCCTTGCTCATTGCTTTGGCATAGCTCACTACTATTCCTCAATTTGACAATGAAGATGAATGGTTGCTAACACTTAAATGCTCGAGTTGCTTGGACTTTACTTTTTAGAAGTAGAAATTGAAGAAATTGGAATTGTAATATGGTTGTGACTACTTGGATTTATTTGTCAAATACTTTTAAGTTCTACACCGAACTCTTATTGTTTGAACTAATAGGATTATAGTTAACTTAATTATTTTAAAGTTTTGGCTAAGAAATGATAGGCTCTTTTAACATCTGTACTAAGTATCCAAAGCAAAAAATACTTGCTGTCTTGTTTATATGGATGCAAGTGAGAGTCCTATTCTTGCGTATTGGTATTTAGGTGTGGTGCAGTTTAACCTTGAAGATGAGGATTTGGTTTATCTATAGACTTACTTTATGTCTTGATGTATAGGAAACCTCGAATGAATATTCCTTTGGTTTGAAAGGTACAAAAGCTTTAAATTCAAAAATGCTCTTGTGCAAATACTTTCGTGATGCTCGGAGATATCTGTTTTTTGAACATGGTGTTCTTATGCGAGTATTCTATTTTAAACAGCACACATAAAGTCTAAATATAAAGTCCTCCTGTGATGACCCCAAACCCGTCGACACCGAAAACGGGATGGGACCCTTGACAGGTTTCTAGGCCAAATAAAATCTGAGTCCCTAAACAAGAATAATTCCAGGGAATTCACCCATACCATTGATAATGGTTTAGGTTGATAGCCCTAGAAGGAGACCTAGTCCTATCTCGCACTGGAAACGGGAAAACTTGTTGAATTAAAAGAAAAAACTATTCCGGCCCTATAACTTCCATCATTCGGATTAAGGTTTCCTTAGCCAACGCTTTTTTTCCCCTAACATATGTGAGGGCACAGCCGTTGGTGGATTCCTCTTCCAAGTGGAGAAGTTCCTAAACGTTTTTAGTGTGCGAGAATGGATAGTTACCTGACTAATTAGGTCCACCCATCCATGATTGACAACCTTAGTCAATCCCCACTTACCACCCCGCACTCACACATGATTCTTTGTTGTTTAATTACTACTACATTCTTGTCACAATTAAAACAATGATTTCTTTTAACTTTCATAACTAAATTTCATTAAGACAACCCTTGAAAAGAGTATTGAAAATATTCTTTTAGCAAACAAACATCTTTAGACTTAAGACAAGGTACTGTCATTCTGAAGTATCTCTGACTAGTAATGACTTGTCTTAAGACCACCTATACAAGGGTGAAAAAATGGCACCCATTCCTTATTTATAAAAACAGGGGTGGAAAAAACCATCACCCATAGTCGGGGCGCCCATACGCCAACCGGTTGCCCATACAACCGGGCGGTTCCTCTAGGATAAACTTGATATCCTAAGTAATATCCACAAGCACAAACAAGCACGGGGTAAAGACTCCACGCGCACTGAGGAAACCGGCTCATCCATGGCGGAATCGCCATCATTACTCATTACCTGGAGTAAAATATTCCAAAGAATGAGAGGTGTCTTGAGACAAGTTGTCTTAAGGACGATCAAACATTTCTTTCCTAGGTCAATCAGTCGTAACCCAATCATTTCTTTCCTATTTACAATCATTGCTCGTTGGTTTCTAAGAAGTTACCTTCCATTTACAGCCAGTTTATCCTTCCTAACCCTTATGTATGCAATGCTAATTTAGAAATAAACTTTAATCTAATTAAAGACTTAAGTGAACAAAATGGAAATCCATCTGTGACTGGTCGCCATGTGCTGCTGCGCTGGTACATGCAGACTTTCCTCCGTAGGCCTATGAGTAGGCCCAACCTCATGGTCATGAGTGGCTTTATTTCTTTTGTTGCTAGTATCCTCTTCATCAGTAAGAGGATTTGCTCTGGTTCTCTTTGGAGCCATATTGGCAGCCTTTATAAAAGGACTTAATCGATTAGAGAATTAAATGAATAATCTCTTTTCTTCCTTTTTACACAAAAATAAGGATTTTTGGAATAAATAGGTATCCTTGTTAGTTATTGGATGAAATATTTCTCTTGTAACTTCCTTGTACTATTAGTATTTCCCCATAATTATCATATAATTATGGGAGCTATTTTACAGGATTTCTCCTTAGTCTATATTTCAAGACTATCCTATTTTTGGCCTTAGTAAATTATGAGATTACTTACCCTAGAGAGAATTTGATATGTTCTATCTTTAAGAATTTTCTAGTTAACTCATAAAATTGGTTTATAACTTTCGCTAATATATTTATGATCTAATTTAGGTAAAATTAGCCGTCAGTAATTTGTTATACTAATTATTTAAGCTAAGGGAATTTTCCCAACCTTCAAGAGTGATTTTTGAACTCTGCTAATTATTGGGTAATTATATAAATTCATTTACTAATTTCCTTTGCCCGATTTATACACAAAATCGGTTACTTAAAAAAAAAAAAGTATCTAAACTAATTATCTAAAGTTAAGATATTTTTCATGGGTTCCTCAAGATGTGTTTTACCTTTGATAATTATCTCAAAGGTTTTTGGATTAATTTGCCATTTTCTCCCCTTTTATTTTCCATTAAGAATAGTGTTTTTTCATTGAGATAATTAGTTATACTAATTATTGGAGATTAAGATATTTATCACAGGTTCCTTAACATGTGTTTTACCTCTGATAATTATCTGAAAGCTTTTGAAATTATTTTGTTATTTTCCCCTTTTTATTTTCCCATGAAAACAGTGTTTTTCTATTGAGATAATTAGTTAAACTAATTATCTGATGGTAAGATAATTATCATGGATTTCAAAAGACATGTTTTTCCTTTGATAATTACTTCAAATTTTTTTGGATTAGTTTCCTATTTCCCCCCTTGTATTTTTTCTTAAAAAGAGTGTTTCTCTGATATGATAATTAGTTAAACTAATTATTTCAGGTTAAGATAATTATCACAGGTTTATTAAGATGTGTTTTACCACTGATAGTTATCTCAAACCATTTTGTATTAGTTTGCTATTTACACCCTTTTATTTTTCTTTAAAAACAGAGTGATTTTGCTAAGATAATTAGTTAAACTAATTATCAGAGGGTGAGATAATTATTATAGGTTTTATAAGATGTGTTTTTTCTTTGATAATCTCAAAGCATTCTGGATTAGTTTGCTATTTTCACCCTTTTATTTTTTTCTAAAAACTGTGTAATTCTACTGAGATAATTAGTTAAACTAATTATCTGAAATTAATGTAATTGTAACGGGTTTCAAAAGATATTTTTTTCCTCTCAAAATTATCTCAAAGCATTTTGGATTATTTTGCTATTTTCCCTCTTTTATTTTCTTCTAAAAATAGTGTAATTCTGCTGAGATAATTAGTTAAACTATTTATCTGAGTATAAGATAATAATCACGGGTTTTGTAAGATGTTTTTTTTCTCTGATAATTATCTCAAAGTATTTTAAATTATTTTTCTATTTCCCCTTTTCATTTTCTCCTAAAAACAGTGTAATTCTGCTAAGATAATTAGTTAAACTAATTATCTAAGGATAACATAATTATCATGGGTTTCATAGGATGTGTTTGTTCTCTGATAATTATTTGGAAGCATTTTAGATTAGTTTGCTATTTTTCCCCTTTTATTTTTGTTAAACTAATTGTCTTAGGTTATGAGAATTATCACGGGTTCCATAAGATGTGATTCACCTTTGATAATTATCTCAAAGAATTTTGGATTAATTTTATCATTTTCCCCTTTACTTTTCTCTTAAAAACAATGTAATTCTGCTTAAATAATTATAAAAATAACTCAAAAAATTAAAAGATAATTTTCCTAGCATAATGAAAATCTAATAGAGCTCTGTTAATTATCTCATTTTAATCTAAATTTAATTAGTATAATTATCATTAATTTATGGTTAAAATGAGTAATTTTAAACCTCATATAATATAATAATTAATTAGCTTAGTGTTCCTATGCTTAATCTCAATAATCAGCACACAAATTTCAATTAGGAGAGAATTTTAGAGTATACATAGGTTTAATCTTCAATTAATTAAGAAAAAGGTAAATAGGTTAACGTAGTTTTACTAATTAAAAAAGGTTAATGCTAATTACCGTTGATTAACCAACTAGAGCTTTTCTCTCTAGTGATTTCTGCATAGAGGTTCCTCTAGATGAGAGAGAATGTACCAAGGCTCCGAGTCTAATTTTTTTGTGAAGGAAGGGGGTCTTTTTATAGCTCTTTAGGGTCCCTGGACTGTTTTTGGCAGGTTCTGGCACCTCAAGCAAGGCCCGAGCTTCCAACTAGCCCCACCTGCTGCTAACTTTGTCCCGAGTAGGTTCCACACAACTCCACACAGCCACCCAGCTTCCAGAATCGATTTCTGCTAATTTTCCTGATTTTTAATGATGAAAATTGGAAATATCTGTAATTTCTAGAACCTTAGGATAAAAAAGTCTTTAGCAATAATAATTACTGAAACCATCCAATTTTAGTTAACTAATTAAATTCCTAGTGTAACCTTTCAGAGCCCGTAACTTTTCCAGATTTTATCGGAATTCGATTCTGAAAAATTCTAACCATAGTAAAGCTATGGTTACGATTCCAAAAATAACCAATATCAGCCATAATTGGTTCATTCTACAGTGTTTTCTCAATAACCAAGTTAAATTTAATAGGTTTTGTACAATTTCTAAGGTTTCAGAAACTACAAAGCTTACAATCACCCCAACTTAAGGAATTGAGATGTCCTCATCTCAACAGAATTTGGGGAAATCGAACATAAGGATTAATGATGTTCACAAGTTCTTGATTGTTTTTAAGCTAAGATTGGTTGTTGCTCTTAAGCAAAAGCTTGGTGTATGAAGCTTCCATCTTCATACCGCCAAAGAGGTCTCAAGGAACAAGAAATTGTATTGTACCAAGTCTCCCTTAATGGGAGAATCTATAATACAAATGCCTATTGGATGGGGGACCGGCTCCACATAAATCCGGTCCTCAAATGTTGTCATGTTCTCTAAACTCTCTCTCTTGCAAAAGTGTTGTTCATGCCTAGTTAATTAAGTGTTATGATTAAGTTGCTACTACCAATTAAGTTCACCCTCTATGCTCTCAAAGTAATCACAAAGTTGCTCACTCAAATTCTCTTAATTCCGCTATTCTACAAGTTATTAGGCCATTTCCATTACATTGGTATCAGAGCATTTGGTTTCTCTTTTCTTGCTTAAGAAGAGAGGTCCTTAAGTAGCCTAAAAAATGGTTGGTTTTGTTAATTATATTAGGGTAAGTGTGACTGAGATCTAGTATCGGTTTTGTTGCAGCCCACTATGTGGGATATGGTGCACACCTCAGGAGCTTTGGTCTTAATAATGGAGTCTTTTTAGACTTGCCTACAGCTTTACCATTATTGAGCCATAAGAAGTCTGAAAGGAGCTATCCCTTGGAAACTCTGCAATATTAGTGTAAGGTTTCCAGTTTCCGAAACCTTAAAAATTGTACAAAGCTTGTAAAATTAAATGGAAAACCACTATTGAAGGATTCAAACGCGGCTAATCTTGGTATTTTTGGAATCATAAGCAGAGCTTTACTATGTTTAGTAATTTTCAGAATCTAAATCCGATAAAAACTGGAAAAGTTACAGACCCTGGAAGATTACAATAGGAATTCAATTAGCAATGAAAAATTGGATGGTTTCAGTAATAATCATTAACAAGGACTCTTTACACTAAGGTTCTAGAATTAACTGGTAATTTCAATTTTCATCATTAGAATCATGAAAAATCAGCCAAAGTGAATTCTGGAAGGTATGGGGGCTGTGTGGAAGCTGGGAGAACCTGCCAGGGATAGAGATAGCAGCAAGGGGCGCCATTTGCAAGCTGGGGGGCTACTTGGAGTGTAGAAACCTGCCAGAAGCTGCCCGGTGCCCAGAAAAGCTATAAAAGGACCCCCTTCTCTTCATAAATTTTCAGACTCGGAGCCTTGATACTCTCTCTCTCATCTAGAGAGAACACTACACAGAAATCATTAAAAATTAATCTCTAATTGATTAACCTAAATGGTAATTAGTCTAATCCTTCTTAATTAGCAAGGTTAGATTAAGCTACTTTGTAAATAAATCAAAGATTATGCCTATGTATACTCATAAACCCAATATTAATTAATTATTCTCTACTGATTGTTGTAATTAAACTTGGTAATGTTAAGCTAATTAATTATCCTACCATATTAGGACTGAAATTAGCCAAATTAACCATGAATTAATGGGAAATATATTAATTACGCTTAGATTAAGTTGAGGTAATTATCAAAGCTACATTACATAGTCATTAAGCTAGGAAAATTATCCTATAATTTTTTGAGTAATTTTACTAATTAATTAGGTAGAATTACATTATTTTTAAGAGAAAATTAAAGAGGAAAATAAGCAAATTGATCCCAAATATTGTGAGTTACTTATCAGTGGTTAATTAGGTATTAAGGAACCCGTGATATTTAGAAGAAGCTCAGATAATTAATTTAGCTGATTAATTTGATAGAAATACTCTGTTTTTAGGACTAATTAAATAGGGGAAATTAGTAAGATGATTTCAAATGATATGAGTTATTTATTAGTGGTTAATTAAATGTTAAGGAACCCATGATAATCAGGAGAAGCTTTGATATTTAATTTAGCTAATTACTTTAGCTGAAATACTCTATTTTATGGACTAATTAAATAGGGGAAATTAGTAAATTGATTTGAAATACTTTGAGTTATTTATTAGTAGTTAATTAGGTGTTAATAAACCTGTGATAATTAGGAGAAGCTCAGATAATTAATTTAGCAAATTACTTTAGCAGAAATACTCTATTTTTAGGACTAATTAAATAGGGGAAATTCGTAAAATAATTTCAAATGTTGTGAGTTATTTATCAGTGGTTAATAAGGTGTTAAGAAACTAGTGATAATTAGGAGAATCTCAGATGATTAAGCTTAATAATTACTTTAGCAAAAATACTCTGTTTTTTTGACCATTTAATAGGGGAAATTATTAAATAGTTCAAAATGAATTGAGATATTTATCGAAGATTAATTAGATGCTAGGAAACCCGTGATAATTAGGAGAAGCTCCAATCAATAATTTAGCTAATTATTTTAGCAGAAATACTCTCTTTTTTGGATAATTTAAAAAGGAGAAATTAGCAAATAGACTCAAATTGAATGTAGTTATTTATCAGAGGTTAATTAGACCTTGGGAAACTCGTGATAATTATGTTACCATCAGAAAATTAGTTTGACTAAATATCCGGGTAAAATTATATTATTTTTAGGAGAAAATAAAAAGGAAAATATAGTAAATTAACCCAAAAACCTTTGATATCAATAGTAGAGGAAGAACACACGTTGAGGAATCCATGATAAATATCCCAACCTTAGATAAATAGTTTAGGCGTATATCTTTAATAAAAATAACCGATTTTTGTATAAAATAGACAAGGGAAATTAGGAAATGAATTTATCTAATTGCCAAATAAATACCCGAGGTCCAAAATCATTATTGAAGAGTAAGAAGAATTACTTATAGCATAATTAAGTTATAGAAGGAATATGTCATCAAATTGACTATTAAAGATACCTATTTATTCCAAAAATCCTTATTTTGGGTAAACGAGGAAAAAGAAGACTATTCAATTAAGCTTCTAATGGATTAAGTCTTTTTATAAGGCTGCCGACATGGCTCCCAAGAGAACCAGGGGAAATCCTCTGACTGAAGAAGAGGATGTTAGTAACAAGCGAAACAAAGCAACTAATGACCATGAAGCAGGGCCTAGCCATAGGCCAATAGAGGAGAGTCTACGGACACCTACCCCACATCACATGGACGAGAAGTCCCAGGTTAATTTTAAGTTAAGCATTGCATACGTAAGGCTAGGAAGGATAAACTGGTTGTAAATGGAAGGGAACTTCCACGAAACCCCCGAGCAATGATTGTAACTAGGAAAGAAATGATTGGGTTATGACTGATTGACCTAGGAAAGAAATGTTTGACCATCTTTAAGACAGCTTGTCTCAAGACACCTCTGATTCCTTGGGAATATTTTACTCCAGGTAATGAGTAATGATGGAGATACCATCATGGAAGAATCGGTTACCTCGGCACGTGTGGAGTCTTTATCCCGTGCTTGTTTATGGATAGTACTTTCAAGTTTATCCTAGAGGATTAACCGCCCGGTTGTATGGGAAACTGGTTTTGGCGTATGGGCGCCCGGACTTTGGGTGAAGGCTTTTTCCACCCCGGTTTTATAAATAAGGAATGGGTGCCATTTTTCACCCCTGTATAGGTGGTCTTGAGATAAGTTAGTACTGGTCAGAGATACTTCAGAATGACATTACCTTGTCTTAAGTCTAAAGATGTTTGTTTTCTAAAAGAATGTCTTCAATACTATTTTCAAAGGTTGTCTTAATGAAATGCAGTTATGAAAGTTAAAAGGAATCATTGTTTTAATTCTGAAAAAATGTGGTAGTAATTAAACAATACAGAAATCATGTGTGAGTGCGGGGTGGTAAGTGGGGATTGACTAAGGTTGTCAATCATGGATGGGTGGACCTGATTTGCTGGGTAAATATCCATTCCTGCGCACTAAAACGATTAGAAACTTTGTCATTTGGAAGAGGAATCCACCAACGGCTGTGCCCTCACACATGTTAGGGGGAAAAAAGCGTTGGTTAAGGGAAACCAAAATCTAAAGGATGAAGTCAAAAGGTCGGAAAATTTTTAATGGTCCCATTTCCACTGGGAGACAGGACTAGGTCTCTTTCTAGGGCTAGAAACCTAAACCATTGTCAATGGTAAGGGTGAATTCCTTGGAAATTTTCTTGTTTAAGGACTCTAACTTAGTAGGCCTAGAGACCTGTCAATGGTACCATCCCGTCTTTGGTGTCGGCGGGATTGGGGACTTTAGAAGTGGTATCAGAGCATGGTTTAATAAGGTCCTGACCTTAGGAGGATAAAAGTTGAGAAATAGGCACAAGTTGTATTGCATTTTTAATTATGGTATTTTGTGAAATGAGAATTTCCCTATCAATACAAGAAAATATCCACCAAGCTTACCAAAAGTTTGTGATTTTCAACATCATGTTTGAGGCTGCTTGCAGCTCCAACAACTTTTTACTTCACAAGAGCATCATGCAATTGTTAGATTTAATGTTTTCCCCTCCTCCTACATGGGGAATCAACTGGTCACAATTTGGCGGAATTTTCCTGATTGATGCGGGATAGTTAGAAGGGTTGGCACTCAATCTAAAAAGACTCAAGTGGGCAGAAACACTTCGGACCATCGAAGTTTTCTTCTTCAGTGGGACTGAAGATCTAGATCAGACCATTATTGTAGATGGGGTAGAAGTGTCACAGAATCAATAAGTCTATGATCAGGTAGCCACAGTAATATACTCAGGTAGGATCAGGCCCATGAGGGTAGGCCCAAAGTTTAGGGGACCAAAAGACGTCATCTTTTTTTGATCCCCTGTCAGACCCACCAGTGGTAAAGAGGATGTTGATTTAGGGAATCACACATTGTATATAGCATGAGTCCATCTTGTATATAGTAAAAGTCCATCTTGTACATAGTATGAGTCCATATTGTATATAGTATGAATCCATCTTGTACATAGTATGAGTCAGCGTTGTATCAACGTTTGTATATACCATGGTTTTATGACATGCTTGTGTAGTTTAATTGAGATGGTAACGATGATTGTCAGATTTTTTTTTTCAGTGTTGTAAAAGTATATAGATTAGAGAACTTGCATGATAAAACAAAAGTAGTGTAATCACTAAAGAATTTTCATCAATTACAAACTCAGGGAAGTGCAAAAAGTCTCTATACTCCCACCCAGGAAAAGAAACTACTGTTAAAACAAGTTCAACTCCCAAATTTCAAGGGAGAAGGAACCAACTTAGAACGTGATGCCGAAGCATGGCTCGACGCCATGGATGATTATTTCTTGGTAGCAGGAACTGCTTCAGAAAATCAGGCAAGGTTAGGAATGTTTCGACTCACTGGAGATGCCAAACTCTGGTGGAAACAATACTGTAGAGATAATCCTTCCATTAGTCCCTCTTGGGAAAGAATGAAGCAGGCAGTGAAAGAAAGATATCTTCCTCCAGCTCACCAAGCTATCAAAATGAATGAGTTCTTCGCCCTCAAACAATTAGGGCTTACTTTGGAAGAGTATTACACCAAATATGTGTCTTTACGATGTTACACACCACCAATGACTATGGAACAACATATTGCTCATTTCTGTCATGTTCGAAACAAACCTTTGAGTAATCGCTTGGAAGCTATGAGACCCACCTCTATTCAAGATGCTCTTCTAAGAGGTAAACCACTTGCAGCTGAAGGAAATCCCCCTGCTAGGAGCTATTACAACTACAATAACTTTAGAGGAAGAGCAAGGGGGAATTATAATCAAGGAGGTCAACGGAGGGCAGTGTCAGCTGCAACCACTATAGAGCAGACCTTTCCGAACATCAAATGCTATGGATGCAATAGAATTGGACACTACAGGAGTCAATGTCCTGAGGAGCAAAATCCTCAAGTTGCTACCGACACCACTCTTCAGACTCAGATAGGACAAGGAAATAATCAAAGAGGTAGAGGCAATAGAGGACGAGGCAGAGGAAGAGGTAGAGGAGCCAGAGCTTATGCTATAGTAGGAGAGCCTACCTTGCTGGATGAGGAAGATGAAAGAGCTACTCTTTTTGCCGCCATTGATAACCCTGGAGCTCGGCAACAGTATGCTGTCATCCAAACCACTGCAAACAGAGAAGGTGAAAACTATGAACTACTTATAGATTGTGATAGCACACACTCTTTTCTCTCCCCTAAATGTTTAAGGAAACTTAAATTGAACCAATATCCCACCAAGAAATTAGTAGTAGAACTAGAAAATGGGAAAGAGGTTCTATCTCAATTTACAACTGGGGAAGTTGAGTTTGAATTAGGGGGAACCCTGACTTCATCCTACTTTCGAACTCTACCAGTAGGAATCTATGATGGTATTCTAGGAATGGATTGGTTAATAAAAAATCAAGCCGAAATTCACTGTGCTTAAGGGAACTTAACCTTCAAAAATCACTTAGGTGAAGAAACATTAGTACAAGGATTAAATGGGAAACCTAAGGCTCATTTAGTCAAGGCTAGTCGACTTTTGAAGGGGTTAAATAAAGGGCAACAGATCTTTGTAGTAAAACTTAATAAGGCAGATGATTCAAGGGACAATACAACTCTTGAATGGCTTAAAGAATTTTCGGATATATTTCCGGAAGATCTTTCGAATTTACCTCCTCCCAAGGATATAGACCACGAAATCGAAACCTTCCCAGGTAGTGAACCAATTTCAAAAAGACCCTACAAAATGTCCCTCCCTGAAGCTATTGAATTAAAAGAACAGCTTCGTCAGCTTATTGAATAGGGATTCATAAGACCAAGCATTTCACCTTGGGGAGCGCCTGTCCTATTCCAAAAGAAGAAGGATGGATCTTTACATCTCTGCATTGATTATAGGGGGCTTAACCAGGTATCAGTAAAGAATAAGTACCCCATTCCTCGCATCGATGAATTGCTTGATAGGTTACATGGAGCCAAGGTATTCACAAAAATTGATCTCAGATCAGGTTACCATCAAATCCGTATTAAGGAGGCAGATATTTACAAAACTGCTTTCAACACCCGGTATGGGCATTATGAGTTCATAGTGATACCTTTTGGTCTTACGAATACTCCAACTAGTTTTAACCGTCTCATGCAGGATATATTCAGAGAATATCTGGATGATTTTGTGTTAGTGTTTTTCGATGATATCCTGGTATATTCTAAGGATGAAAAAGAGCATGAAGACCATGTACGTAAAGTACTTCATCTTCTACACCAACATGAGTTATATGCCAAGATGAGTAAATGTGTGTTTTCCACGCCAGAAGTTAGCTATCTTGGTTTTATAATAAACCCTGAAGGAATTTCAGTAGACCCCACAAAGATTAAAGATATAATAAACTGGCCACAACCCAAAACGGTCAGTGAGATTCGAGGATTTTTGGGCATTACAAGATGGTATAGAATCTTCGTCAAAGATTATGTAGTTATCGCCGCACCCCTGATACAGCTACTTAAAAAGACAGCCAAACCTACATGGGGAAAGGAACAGGAGGATTGTTTCTTCAAATTAAAACAAAATCTCACATCAGCTCCTGTACTCAAACTTCCTGACTTCACTCAAGAGTTTGAAGTAGTAACAGATGCCAGCGGTCTTGCTATAGGAGGAGTCTTAAACCAAGAAGGCAGACCGGTCGCCTTTACTTCGCAAAAATTAAGAATCCATGAGCTGAATTATCCAACTCATGATCTGAAACTTCTAGCTGTCATCCATGCCCTAAAAATCTGGAGGCACTATCTTCTAGGAGGGAAGTTCGAGTTAATCACCGATCATCAGAGTTTAAAATGGATTTTCTCACAAGCGACACTCAACATGAGGCAGAGAAGATGGATAGAACTACTACAGGAATATGACTTTGAAATAAAATATAAACCAGGGAAAGAGAATGTGGTTGCTGACGCTCTTAGCCGTAAGGTTTTTCTTGGGGCTATTTCCACAGTCAACAATCCAATCCTAAACAAGGTTAAGGAAGCTTCACTAGAAGATAAGGATTATCAAGAACTTCTACAGGTTATCAAACAACAGAACCTAAAGGAGAAAGAGAAAGATAGAATCAAAGATTATTCACTTGAGGATGGGCTTCTTTATTGTAAGTATCAGCTTTAAATTCCTAAAAATCCAACATTAAAGGAGTTAATCCTTTCTGAAGGACACAACGCCCCAGTTGCCGGCCATCCTGGTTATGCAAAGACCCTTAATGCCATAAGAAAAAGTTATTTCTGGCCAGGAATGAAAGGATATATACTTCAATACATCAGACAATGCCTATCCTGTCAAAAGATTAAGGCTGAACGAGTAATGATGCCAAGGAAACTTCAACCTTTGGACATTCCTCAAATGAAGTGGGAACTCATTAGCATGGACTTTGTAACAGGCCTTCCCATTGTTCGAGGGGGTTACGACTCCATTATGGTGGTAGTGGATATGCTGACTAAAGTCTCCCACTTGATGCCTGTAAAAACAACTTACACTGCATCAGGCATAAGCCGTCTCTTTATCAAAGAGATCTTCAGATTACACGGGCTTCCTAAGAGAATAGTCAGTGACAGAGATGCAAAATTCACTTCAAAATTCTGGAAAGCTTTATTTGAATCCTTAGGAACTCAGCTATTTTTCAATACATCCTATCACCCTCAGACAGACGGCCAGGCAGAAAGAGTGAATCAAGTCATTGAAGACATCCTTAGAGCCTATTGTGGTAGAGAACCTCGGAAATGGATCCAATTTCTTCCTCTGGTGGAATTCGCCTATAACTCTTCCTTTCATCAAAGCATTGGGATGTCACCATTCAATGCTCTTTATGGGCATGAATGTATATCACCCCTAAACTTTTTTGACCCTACCACAAGAGTAGAAGCTTCAAAACAAATGTTGGAGGAGATGGATGCCCAAACCAAAGCCATAAGACAAGACATTCAGGCAGCCAAGGACCGCCAGAAACAGTATGCTGATAAAAAACGGTCTGATCGGGTTTTCAAACAAGGAGATAAAGTATTCCTAAGGGTTCGGCCAAAAAGAAGCACTCTATCCTCGGGAAAATACAAAAAACTAAGCCCCATATATTATGGACCTTATGAAGTATTTAAAGTAATCAGTGATCAAGCTTATAAACTAAAATTGCCTGAGCACCTCAAGGTCCATAATGTATTCCACATCAGTCTTCTAAAGCCCTACATCCCAAATCCAAATCACACTCTAGATGACGAATAGATTGTGATGCAGAAGCAAGGAATTCTTGAACTCCAACCAGATTGTATTCTCGACACTAGGGAAAGGAGTCTGAGAAACAGGGTTATCAGAGAATATTTGGTCAAATGGAAGGACTACCCCACCGAAGACGCCACCTGGGAAGATGAAGTATCACTTTGCAAAGATTTTCCCAATTTTGGTTGAGATGAGGACATCTCAATTCCTTTAGTTGGGGTGATTGTAAGGTTTCCAGTTTTCGAAACCTTAAAAATTGTACAAAGCTTGTAAAATTAAATGGAAAACCACTGTTGAAGGATTCAAACACGGCTAATCTTGGTATTTTTGGAAACATAAGCAGAGCTTTACTATGTTTAGTAATTTTCAGAATCTAAATCCGATAAAAACTGGAAAAGTTACAGACCCTAGAAGATTACAGTAGGAATTCAATTAGTAATGAAAATTGGATGGTTTCAGTAATAATCATTAACAAGGACTTTTTACACTAAGGTTCTAAAATTAATTGGTAATTTCAATTTTCATCATTAGAATCAGGAAAAATCAACCAAAGCGAATTATGGAAGGTATGGGGGCTGTGTGGAAGCTGGGAGAACCTGCCAGGGATAGAGATAGAAGCAAGGGGTGCCATTTGCAAGCTGGGGGGCTGCTTGGAGTGTAGAAACCTACCAGAAGCTGCCCGGTGCCCAGAAAAGCTATAAAAGGACCCCCTTCTCTTCATAATTTTCCAGACTTGGAGCCTTGATACTCTTTCTCTCATCTAGAGAGAACACTACGCAGAAATCATTACAAATTAATCTCTAATTGATTAACCTAAACGGTAATTAATCTAATCCTTCTTAATTAGCAAGGTTAGATTAAGCTATTTTGTAAATAAATCAAATATTAGGCCTATGTATACTCATAAATCCTGTCTTAATTAATTATTCTCTGTTGATTATTTTAATTAAGCTTGGTAATATTAAGCTAATTAATTATCCTATCATATTAGGACTGAAATTAGCCAAATTAACCATGAATTAATGGGAAATATATTCATTAAGCTTAGATTAAGTTGAGGTAATTATCAAAGCTGCATTAGACAATCATTAAGCTAGAAAAATTATCCTATAATTTTTGAGTAATTTTACTAATTAATTAGGCAGAACTACACTGTTTTTAAGAGAAAATTAAAGGGAAAAATAAGCAAATTGATCCCTAATGTTGTGAGTTATTTTTCAATGGTTAATTAGGTGTTAAGAAACCCATGATAATTAGGAGAAGTTCAGATAATTAATTTAGCTAATTACTTTAGCAAAACTACTCTTTTTTTAAGACTAATTAAATAAGGGAAATTAGTAAAATGATTTCAAATGCCATGAGTTATTTATTAGTGGTTAATTAAGTGTTACAAAATCCATGATAATTAGGAGAATCTCCGTTATTTAATTTAGCTAATTACTTTAGCTGAAATACTCTGTTTTTAGGACTAATTAAATAGGGGAAATTAGTAAATTTATTTGAAATGCTATGAGTTATTTATCAGCGGTTAATTAGATGTTAAGAAACCCATGATAATTAGGAGAAGCTCAGAATATTAATTTAGCTAATTACTTTAGCAAAAATACTTTAGTTTTAGGAAAAATTAAATAGGGGAAATTAGTAAACTTATTTCAGATGCTATGAGTTATTTATCAATCGTTAATTAGGTGTTAAGGAACCAATGATAATTAGGAGAAGCTCAGATAATTATTTTATCTAATTAATTTAGCAAAAATACTATCTTTTTAGGACAAATTAAATAGGGGAAATTAGTAAACTGATTTCAGATGTTGTGAGTTATTTATTAGGGGTTAATTAGGTGTTAAAAAACTCATGATAATTAGGAGAAACTTAGATGATTAATCTTAATAATTACTTTAGCAGAAATACTATGTTTTTTGGACCATTTAAATAAGAGAAATTAGTAAATAGATTCAAAATAAATTGAGCTATTTATTAGAGGTTAATTAGATGTTGAAAATCCGTGATAATTAGGCCAAGCTGAAATAACTAATTTAGCTAATTATTTTAGAAGAAATACTCTGTTGTTTGGACAATTTAAATAGGGGAAACTAGCAAATAGAGTCAAATTGAATGGAGTTATTTATCAGAGGTTAATTAGACCTTGGGGAACCCGTGATAATTATGTTACCATCAAAAAATTAGTTTAACTAAATATCCCAATAAAATTACATTATTTTTAGGAAAAAATAAAAAGGAAAATATAGTAAATTAACCCAAAAACCTTTGATATCAATATCAGAGGAAGACACACCTTGAGGAACCCATGATAAATATCCCAACCTTAGATAAATAGTTTAGGCATATATATTCAATAAAAATAATCGATTTTTGTATAAAATAGACAAGGGAAATTAGGAAATGAATTTATCTAATTGCCAAATAAATACCCGAGGTCCAAAATCATTATTGAAGAGTGAGAAAAATTACTTACAACATAATTAAGTTATAGAAGGAATATCTCATCAACTTGACTATTAAAGATACCTATTTATTCCAAAAATCCTTATTTCGGGTAAACGAGGAAAAAGAAGACTATTCAATTAAGCTTCTAATGGATTAAGTCTTTTTATAAAGCTGCCGACATGGCTCCCAAGAGAACCAGGGAAAATCCTCTGACTGAAGAAGAGGATGTTAGTAACAAGAGAAACAAAGCAACTAATGACCATGAAGCAGGGCCTAGCAATAGGCCAACAGAGGAGAGTCTACAGGCACCTGCCCCACAGCACATGGACGAGCAATCCCAGGTGGATTTCTATTCCGTTCACTAATAACTTTTAAAGTTCATTTTAAGTTAAGCATTGCATACGTAAGGCTAGGAAGGATAAACTGGTTGTAAATGGAAGGTAACTTCCACGAAACCCCCGAGCAATGATTGTAACTAGGAAAGAAATGATTGGGTTATGACTGATTGACCTAGGAAAGAAATGTTTGACCATCCTTAAGACAGCTGGTCTCAAAACACCTCTGATTCCTTGGAAATATTTTACTCCAAGTAATGAGTAATGATGGAGATACCATCATGGAAGAGTCGGTTACCTCAGCATGTGTGGAGTCTTCACCCCGTGCTTGTTTAGGTTTATGGATAGTACTTTCAAGTTTATCCTAGAGGAACCGCCCGGTTGTATGGGCAACTGGTTTTAGCGTATGGATGCCCGGACTTTGGGTGAAGGCTTTTTCCACCCCGGTTTTATAAATAAGGAATGGGTGCCGTTTTTCACCCTTGTATAGGTGGTCTTGAGACAAGTTAGTACTAGTCAGAGCTACTTCAGAATGACAGTACCTTGTCTTAAGTCTAAAGATGTTTGTTTTCTAAAAGAATGTCTTCAATACTGTTTTCAAAGGTTGTTTTAATGAAATGCAGTTATGAAAGTTAAAAGGAATCATTGTTTTAATTCTGAAAAAAATGTGGTAGTAATTAAACAACACAGAAATCATGTGTGAGTGCGGGGTGGTAAGTGGGGATTGACTAAGGTTGTCAATCATGGACGGGTGGACCTGATTAGTTAGGTAACTATCCATTCCCGCGCACTAAAACGATTAGAAACTTTGTCATTTGGAAGAGGAATCCACCAACGGCTGTGCCCTCACACATGTTAGGGGGAAAAAAGTGTTGGTTAAGGGAAATCAAAATCTAAAGGATGAAGTCATAGGGGCGGAAAATTTTTAATGGTCCCGTTTCCATTGAGAGATAGGACTAGGTCTCTTTCTAGGGCTAGAAACCTAAACCATTGTCAATGGTAAGGGTGAATTCCTTGGAATTTTTTTTGTTTAAGGACTCTGACTTAGTAGGCCTAGAGACCTTTCAATGGTACCACCCCGTCTTTGGTGTCGGCGGGATTGGGGACTTTACAATTAGACCCACTCCACTACTCTCTATAATTAAGCAAAGTCGGTCCGTGGTTGTAGATACTTAAGAGCCAAATTTTCAAAGTCTAAGAGGAGTAGCAACTGAAGTTTTGAATTGCCAAAAAGTACACTAAGTAAACATAAATGTTTAATTAACATGGCTGACAATAACCAAGAGAGTAGAATGAACATTGATAACTTTGATTTTGCACATGAAGGTGCTAATGATAATGCCCTCATGTTTGTTAATTACCTTGTTCGGAACAATAGCTTGTTATGAAAAATTTAAGGCTTAAGCTTATGATTGAAGATGAGACTTGACCCTTAAGAAAGAAGAGAAACTTTTAGGCTAAGTTTTAAGAAAGGAGTAGTACTTTTAGGAAATAAAGAGTGTTTTTTTAGGAAAGAAGGAGTATTTTTAAGAAAGAAAGAGTATTTTTGGAGAAGCAAGTCAAGAATAGAGCTTCTTTGAACTTCTTTTTCTCAAATTAGACAAGCTTCTCCTCAAAATAGAGTCTCAAAATTGCACATCAAGATGCACGCATGTAAAAATCATTTAAAAAAGGTCGCAAATGTATGCAAACTTATCTTTCTGCCTTTTGCTATTCTTAGCTTTTGATTTTTGGCCTTGAGAGCGTATATAAAAGCCCCTCTTCCTTCACTTTCAATACACACACATAAGTTCCCAGAAGTGAAAACTCTCTTGCCTTGACGTCAAATATATCTTCTCACCCTCAATCTCTCACCCTTAGCCTCTCTCCCTCAAGCTCTCACCTTCAAACCATCTCCATCTCCATCTCCAACTCCTTCTCTATCGTCGTCGTGCTGTTGCTCGGATTTCTAGAGCTCTCTTTCTCTCTTTTCCTCTTTTCTTTCTGACACGATGACCCCGAAGCAAGTGATTTGAAGCTCCAAGGATGCTCCCACTATCCCACCTCCAAGGAAGGTGCAAAGAAAGGTATCAACTACTCCAATTGTAGCGCATGTGGAGGTTCGTCTACTACGAAAGAAGTCAAAGCTGTCCAACCTCAATCACGAGAGGTAATCAAATGTGTTGCTAATCCCGTAGATGAATTTATAATTTTGCATTGTTATAAATGCTGACCCAATAAGTCAAGCCTAGAAATTCCCTTAAACCGTCCAATAAATGTGATTATGTCATAAGAAACAAGCATATGATTTCATAGAGTAGTGAAAGAATTGCTTGATAAATGGTTAACGTTTGATAAATTGTCTCTGTTTTGATATTAGGAGTTGGTTAATTATGTTTGAGGAATCACTTAAAGAAAAAAATTGTTGAAAAAATATCTTATTTCCAGATGGAACTCACGGTTAGCGAGGTGATTCCACGATTAGTGGAGAATAAGCTGAGGTTATCAGCTCTCTTTTGGTCCCTTGCAATTAACAAGATGCCTTGTGGTTAGAGAGATGTCCCCTTACGGTTAGAAACTAGGGAAGTTTGCATATTTTGAGGTTAGCAAATAAGTAAATCCTTTGCAAAGGCTCTATTGGTTAGACAGAGAAAGTCCGCGAGTAGCGAAAAACTCATAAGAAATTGGATAATTCTTTTTGTTGAAATACATGATTATTTTCATTATACCATGCTTGAGAAATAAATGTTTTGGTGATGTTTGAAGGGCCGCATGAAAGAACCTGTGTCTCAAATCAATAAAGGAGCCATATTTGTGGGAGACTAGTATCCAAACAGATCTATGTCTACGGACGGGTGGACCCAATTAGTTGGGTACTTTTCACAAGACTATTAGTTAGTTAAACATAAGTCTCATATCACATTTAGGATTCACGAATGGAGGTGGTGCCTCTTAAACGTGGGGAAAAATGCATTGTTTATAGATCCTCAGTATGTCAATGAGATGTTATCTTTATGATATAGGAATTAACTTCCATTAATATTCTTGATTTATCGACCTGGCTTGTGGTGTATGACCCTTACAACTACGATTGTGATGGATAGAGATCTTCTTTGCTTCTGTTCCTTGTATCCTCGCTTTGTGGCATTGGAGTAAGGTGTCGTCAATGGAACTTGAGAATAAAGGAAGGCTACCTATCAAGTCGCCCCAATATTCCGGCTTGGAGATCTCACAGCATGAAAAATTGGGTTCTTCACAAATGCCAATGTGATCTGACTGGCAATGTAGATGATGTTGGTAGTGTCTTGTCTAACACCCAGATTGTCCATAAGTCGTCTGAGCCGTACACACTCAACCATAGATATGAATTCTGCCTTGTACTCAACTTCACAACTAGAAGTGGCCATGGTAGGTTGCTTCTTGCTCAACCATGATATGCATGAACTATTGAGAATGAAACAAAAACTAGTGGACACTCGTGTGTCATAAAAACCAACCAATTCTAAGTTCAAAAAGTTGTGCAAATCTAGTGGCAATGATATACCTTGGGATAAAACAACCCAAAATGTAAAGTTTCACTCAAGTAGCAAAAAGATCCTTAACTTACCAATGCCTAGACCTTGGGCTATATATAAATCTGCTGAATTTTGAGACTGCAAACTAGATATTCAACCTTGTATTTCATACATGAATAAGGTATCTAAAAATAGTATAGGAGTGACATTAATAAGATCTCCAGCATCATGAAGGTTCAATTTCAAAATTGTTTTCATTGTAGTAGCAATAGGTTTGCAATCCTCAAGTCCAAATTGACATGGTAATGTGTCTATGTATCTTGCATGACACAAAGAAATACCTCCATCACATTGCTTAAATTGTATGCCCAAGTAATGATGCAAAAGACCCAAGCTTTTCATCTTGAAAGTTTCATTCAATTCAACCTTGAATTCAGTAATGTGTGTTTCATTCTAATCAGTAATCAACAAATCATGTACATACAAAATGAAAAAGAGAAAAACATCATCCCCACATTTGATATTTAAAGTGCTTTTAGTTGGATTTCTATAAAACCTTGTTTAACCAAATGAATGTTAGTTTTCTCATACCAAGCACGAGGAGACTGCTTCAACCCATATAAAGTTTTCTTACATTTGCACACTTTATTTTCTTGTTCTTTCTTGACAAAGCCATGAGGACCGGGGAGTCCACTATGTAAAAATTGCATATAGCATGTGCGAATAAGAGGTATTTAAATAATCCCCTACCTGTATATTTTCAAGTATTATATGTATCCCTTATGTATGCATTTTTGTAAAACAACTAGCCCTTATGTATGAAATTTATACTTTCTCAATTAAAAAACCCTTTACCTATGTACAATTTCCTGTAAATGTACCTAATTATAGATCCCTTATTTTGTTTGCACGTGCTATCTTCCATATTTTTCCTGGTGGACACCCCAGGCCATGAGGCTCCATTATATATACTTCCTCAACGATATCAACGTTCAAGAAAGTAGTAACAATGTCTGATTTATATATATTCCATCGAAAGTAAGATTCCAATCAACATAAAAAAAGAACAGTAGTCATACAACAAGTGGGAGAAAACGTCTCTTTATAGTAGTCAATGCCTTTCTATTGTGGATAAACTTTTGCAACAAGTCTAATCTTGTAGCGATCATTCTTGCCATTTGACTTACGTTTCAACTTGTAAACCCACTTTCTACCAATGGTCTTTTTTTAAGGAGGCAAATCACATAAGTCCATGTTTCATCCTCTATAAGTGCATGATATCCTAATTGTATAATTGTAGCCATCCAATTTTTATAATTTTGTGCTTTGTCAAAAGAAAGAGGTTCCTTTTTATCATATAAACTAGAAACAGCCAAAGCATAGCAATCTGACGCATATGATGCATGGCAAGAATGTGAATGAGTACCACTAGACATAGATGCATCCAATTTACTATCACAAAAAGTACGCACAACCATTTTAATGCTATCCCATGCTACCCTCCTACTCTCCATAGAAGGTCTCTTCAAAGGGGGCATCGTGCACCCAAAGGTTTTGTGAGTGCGCGAATGCGATGCGTGTGCGGAGGTGAAAAGGGGGGAGAGAGAGAGTACACAGGATGTGGGTGGAGCTCCCAAATCCTACTGTATGAGCACAATGTGAGAATGACTGAGAGCTCCTTATTCTTTGTATGTATAAAGAGTAAGGAGATAAATATGGGCGCGGCCAGACACTTCCCGACGGACACGGGCAAAGCACGTTTGCACACAATTTGCATGTTAAATATTCTTTTGTATCTTTTTAAAGAGCATCAATTATCATGGCTTTTTTGATTGCTACATTTACATAAATTCTATGTAAAAAAGTGTGTGAACACAATTTGCTAGTCCAATTTATATACTTCCAATGTTTTAAATGTTTTTAAAGTTTTTAAGTTGGTGTGTGCTTTGTTTGAACTAGTATGCGCGCACGGAGAAAAATATAAGTTAAAAATTCAATATATGCTGAAATGTGCCAGACTGTTAACATGATCGTTTGATCTAGATTAAGTTCTTATAAAGCACTTGTTTGATCTGCATTTTATACGTGTAACAAATTGCAATTTTAAATGAAGATTGTTTTTATTTTTTATCAATATTTCCTTGTACATTTCTTAAAGTCTTCAAGTGGTGGTTAAGGGTTTACCTGAAATAGTATGAGAGTGTTAGTGTTATTCGCAACCATGTATTTGATATGCTGTTTTTTATTGTCCAGTGCAAAAATGATGCCAGATCAAAAGAAAAGTATTATGCGTGCCATTTGTAAAGAATGTATTTTGGAAATCTCATCATGTGCAGATGATTGCATACAACAGATTAGTGAAAGCGATGTCTTCATCAAAGACCTCACTAGTGCTATATGGGAGAACACAGAGCGCAGGCTGCAAGTTGAAGGCCAATACGAGTTGTTGATTCTAGCAAGGATTCAAGAATTTGACCCCCACCACAAGGTTAGGACAGTGTTGGGCAATATGAAAGTATGTTGCAGAGACTTAAAGGAAGATATCCCACCTGCCTACGACATGTCAATTAGAGCTTTGGGATAAATTGTGGAAAGAACAGAAGGTAAAGATGAAGCGTGTGAAAGCACAGGACCAAGCAGCCTTACCCAAGAGATTGAAGATGGCCCAAGATGCACAAGCAGCTTTGGGAGGTTGATTCGATGCCAACGGCAACTGCACAATCATGCGTACGGCTTTGAATGCAAAGTGCGCTCATCTTGTTGGCATCCCTCACGAAGCCTTGGTAGAAGGTATGAGTATTGGAGCAGGCTCCTTTGGTGTGTGCACATTGTACACCATCAAAAACATCTCTTTTTTTCTAGACCACATTACATATGTGGGAAAATGTTATAAGGGAGGGAGTGAGACAAAATTTGACAGCTTTCAGACAGAGCAAGGAATGCAAACGCTTCACCCCTCCATTGTAAGGTGCATTGGCTTTACTACCAAAGCTCCTTGGATCACAATATTCCCATACTACAATGGGGGTACCGTGGGCGACATGATGTACCGCTTACCATTCGCTCATGGATTGTTCAGACGACACATGCACAGGCTACAACATGGCTGGAGGTCATTGCCTGTAGCAAATATTCCTGTTTAAGAGATAGACACGATGCGGATCAAAGCAGTGATCGAGCAGATGCCAACCATTTATCATGCCTTAATGGACGGCGTTGCGACTGCCCACTCGACTGGTATAGTGCAGAGTGACCTGTACCCATTCAATATAATGTTGAAATTTGCTCGCACCAATAAACCCCGCGTCGGCATCATTCATGGGGATATGATGCTTAGAACACTAGCTAAGCGTGAAACAATTAATTATCTGTATCCAAGCGCACAGTCGAACTCTACAGTTTTGGATGCACAGAGAGCAAGGAATGTTGAGATGGCTAAGCGACCGTGGATTGCTCCCAAACTATACGATCCACGATGCACAGATGCATACACAAAAGCGAGCAACATTTATGCATTGGGCTACCTATTCGACATGCTGGCAAATTTTTGGAGTGCAGCCCGAAAAGTTTATTTTCCAAAAGAAGTTTTTCACCACCTAGACGAAGATGTTATGAGGGCTACTCGGATTAAAGTAGATTGTTGGATGAAGTTAAAAGAGTGGGAACAAAGAAGAAATGCTTCTTACGTGTTGCTATTTTTCAAAGAAAATCTAAAGACAGACCCTAACCTTGTCCAACATCCCCTTGTTGAACTTGCACCATCATTTTATCCGATTTAAACATTTCTATGATATACATATGTTTTGTCTAGGGTATTCTATTTTTTATTGAAGTGTATTATCTGGTTTGAAGTGGTTCACGTAATTGAGTCAATTATCTAGTCATTTCAAATTTGTCATGTTGAGTGTCAGTATTTCAAATTTGCCTTGTGGTTCAATTAGTCGCATTTGTTGTGGTTTGATTTAGTGGATTTTGACGTCTTTTGTAGTGAATGAGAAGTTGCTGGAGGTTTATGGCCATCCCATGCACAATGCAGATTGTGCGCTATATTTTGCAAAAATGTTATATGTTCACTTTGTGCAACAGCGACCAGTAGACTTCTCGTCAAAGGAGACAACTGTTTCCACTCATGATTTAAGGGAGAGTTGTGTCACTTTCACCCGAGATGAGATGGCATTGATAGTGGAAGGTGCCGACCTACAGTTAAAGAGAGAGAAGGATATTTACACGACACAGTTGGCAAACAAAGATGCAGAAATAACACGGATTTCTATAGCCACCCAGACACCCCAACCCTCACAAATCCGGATGGAGAAAAGCATTCACCGCTTAAGCCAGGACGTTCGAAATCTGACACAGTGAGTGAATCCAATACGTGTACAAGGGACACACATCAGCCACCTTGTCGTGCATCCAGATTTGGTCCCCTCGTCTACTTCACATGCATCCTCATCTTCCCAACGTCCAGTTTGCTACAAGGATTTTGATGGATGGAGTGGATATTATACATTGACATGTGGTCATTATTATCATTTTGTTTGTCTTATTTGTTTAATACAAAATAGTAGTTGATGCGCAATCTGTTCACAAGATATTCCACAAGGAATATATATTATGCTTGGCATGACAAACGAGTATAAATTCAAGCAAGCCCGTCAAGATACCCCTAGCACAATTAGAAATCTATTTGATGAGCAAGATGATGCTTCAGAGCAGCACAATTGAGATCGACAAACTATGTACAATTGCGAATATGAAGCATTGTAATCACTCAAAACACATTTGAATACAAGGTCTTTTACTATGGTTTTTGACATTTACTCGTTCTACTCTCAAGCTATATTGAATCTGTTGAGTTGTTATCTGGTTCTAAGTCTGAGTGTTGTGGTTCTCCTTGTAATTCAACCTCCATATCTATTATCAAATTCTCTTTTATTTCGTCTATAGTGCATTGAGATACACCGACATTGAACTCTTCTTCATATTCGTATTGACAATCATACAACCAGGTTGGCATTTTCCTCCTCGTAGCCAGCACTTTCGATGTGATTCAATATCTTTTTGTTGCAAAACATATACTCTAATTTTTTTGCTCTGTCTGCTAATATTATGTTGCGAATAGTGCTGTGAACATACTTGTACATACTCCAGTTTCTCTCTGAACTTGAGTTCGCTGCACATTGTGCAAGTACTTTCATTTCAAGGGGACGTAAGGTAGAGTAATGCTCTCCACCATTCATCATCCACCACTTCCATGCAGGTTGCTCTTTGGCATTATCTGTACAAAATCATTCGTAAAAGAACCTTCTTTTAATCTAAATGCACTCATTTCTTTGATGCAATCAATTCGATCCTGAACGTTGGAGTAGAATATGTTGACCACGTGATAGAAATTGCTTACCACCTCTGTATTGAGCATCAAATCTAAATTCCAATACTCTGGATCGAGCATGTAAGCAACACTATGAAGTGGACTATGAGCGCTCTTCCACCTTGCATGAAAATACTTGGCCAAAATTTTTTGCTGTTTGCCAGAGAATGGTAATCACCACTCCTTCTCTACTACAGACTCTTTCAGCTCTTCGGGATTTTCAAGACTCTGTTGGAATGACCACCATGTCATCCACACTTTGCCTAAGTTTGGCGCCCTTTGATCAAGATTGCGGATCACGAACATAACGGGCATCATTACATGGTATGCATCCATTATACTCCTCCACCAAGCAGCCTTGTTTACATTGCCACGTAGACATGTAATTTTATCTTTCACTTTTTCTTTCTGCTCAAGCTGCCATTCGTGCAATTGAATATGTCAATCACAACGCATTTATTGTGGAGAAGTGATTCCAACATATAAAAGTGTGTGCAGAACCGAGTTTCAGCAGGAAGTTTCAACATCACTGACATGCACATCCTATACAAATCGAGCACTCTTTGTCATTTCAAGATAAATTTCACAACTTGACGTGCTGTATCAATTATTTTGGCGAACCATGTGGTTTCTTCGCTAGTGTACCAATCTTTCAGCACCAAGCTTAAGCTGTGAGTATTACAACCATTGGCAAAAATGTGTGGAAAGCACTTCTTTATTAATTTATTGACATTTTTACAATTCTTTGTGTTGTCCATGACTACTTGGACGACATGTTCAACACCAATTTTTTTAATTACATTAATCAAGACCTCAAAAATATATTTGCCACTTTTAATTGCACCAAAACTATCAATCGCCTTTATAAACGTTTCTCCCCTTGGAAAAACCAGCATTACATTGATCAACGGTCTTCTTTGAACATTTGACTAGCCATCACTCACAATTGTACATCCTGAAAGCGAAGTATTATTTTGCCAACATGCTCTTTGACTTCGATGTAACATTTGTCCAAGACAACATTTCTTATCGTGTGATAAGAAGGAGCTGAAAATCTTGGACCAAACTCACCAGTTTTCTTCCAAGTAGCCTTCCAATGATTGTTGTCTACCATGACCAAAGCACTTCCAATAAAGAATATTGCTTTGGCGAGTGCAATTTGTGCTTCTTCTAGAGACTGCACTCGAAAGCTTTGATGTAATGATTTTTGACGCATTTGACTAAGTCCACCTTCATTGTGACGCTTAAAAGGAACACTGCCTGGAATTTCCTCTCCTTGCACAGGTTGTTCTCCAAGGTTAGTTGGTGTCACTACAGGATCTGTGGAGTTAATATTTGGCTCTGAGAACTCTTGACTCGCAGCCACAGAGCTATATATCTGTTGTCTCTTGCCACCCTTTTTGGCGAGCTCTTCTCTCAAAGGCTTTGCAACTGCAAATGCTTAAGGATGTTCACATTTCTTACAACTCTTTTTAGCGCTACCCAGAAAATGATCCCTAATACGTGGTGCACTGCCTGATTTTGTTGTGTGACAAAATTTACATTGCCACTCCATATGTTATGAGCATAATCCCACTCTTTGCCAGGAGGTTTTTTATTCTTTAGATTCTTCGTACCACTTGTGCCCACATTTTTCTCCAATGCTTTTAAATTAAAACTGAAGACAAAAGAACTAAATGTTCAATTTCAAAACATTTTTCTTATTTCAATATATTTTAAAATTTAAAAACCATTCAATATGAAAGTAACCATGATGCACAACATGAGATTTTCAATGCACTCTAGTCAATCCACATATCGATCACCTATATTGTGAGCAACCATACACATTGCAATGTAGTTTATGCATGGCATAATAACTATAACAATACTATGAATCTCTCAGCATAATTATTATTATAATGATTATTTATACGTCCACTTTGATTTGCAAACAATAAAACACATCTAATTTCAATTGCTACAAAAAAATAAACGAAAGCAATAAAATATATGATTGGTCATTTCATGCACTAATAATCTATTGTAATACATAATGTACTCTCTGTATAAACCAATGCATGAACTAACGTAAATAAATCTTCAATATAATCACTCAATTGAGGACTACTTGTACCCAATGAAGGATTGTAGCCCACCCATGCAACCAATTCAATATATAAAAGCTGTTTTAACCCAATTAAGGATTATAGCTCTTATATTGTGGAGTGATAAGTGTAAATCAACTCAAATGCAAGACTTCAAGGATCTTTATATGCTCGGTACACTAGTATAGGACATTCGACCCTTGACTATCGACTCGTCATTTACATATGCTCATCTTCTAAAACCAATTACAACCCTCATTTGGACCAATGGCTTCTTTGCAATAAGCATGACTCTCCAAGTTTTCAGCTGTTTTGGTTTTGTACCTTTATGCCGATAAACGAATTAAAAATTTGTAGAAGTGGTTACCGAATTAAGAATCATGTTCGGCCCAAAAAAAGGACCTGTGACTCTGTAACCTTAGGTCAATTCACAAGGAGATGACTATACCCGACACTCGGATACACTCCCCAAGGATTTGCCTAGCTAAAGGACTACATTAGCACACTGTTTACTATATATAATTATTCCTGCCGGGCTTTTTTATTTTCCCGACAGGCCCCGCAGGGAAAAATGGAAAACCCGGAGGGCTAACCGGCTCTATAGGTTTTTGCAGGTTATAATCAAAGTCATGTTAAAAATTAATGTGATCATGTGGTTTGTTTGTGTAAATACTAGAGTTATTGACGTAATCACCCGATCGTGATTACGTCAATGAAATCCCTGAACATAACTACCAATGAATGGTACCAACACCCAATTTGCTCTCTCTTGATAGAAAGATGGTCCATTTGACAACCCAAATGGCAATACCGTGTAGCAACAACAACCCCATGGCGTAATGAAAGTTGTCTTTGTTCGATCTTTAAGAGCAATCTTCAATTGAAAATAGCCTGAAAAACCATCACACACACTGTACCTCTCATAACCTGCCATTGAATCCAAGATCTGATCAACAAATGGAAGAGGATATGGGTTCTTCTTAGTGGCTGCTTTTAAGGGTTTAAAATCTACACAAATCCTCCACTTTCCATCCTTCTTTGGGCTGACTACTACTGGACTCACCCATTCTGTGGTCTCCACTGGGACTATGAACCTTGCCTTCAATAACTTGTCCACCTCTTCCCGCAAGGCTTCCATATGCTCTTGACCCATCCTTCTTAGCCTTTGTCGCACTGGCTTAGCACCTTCCTTCAGCTCTATATGCATCTCTTCTCCTTTGAACCCTCTAATCTCTTCATATGAAGTAATGAAAAAATTAGGAAAACTAGCTAGCATGTGCAAATATACCTCCTTCTCCATAGTCCATAGCTGAGAGGTCTCCACTGATCATTTGTGTCATCAATTCCTGCTTCTTTGACAATTTGACCTTGGTTTGCATCAGCCCTTCAATCACTTAATAAGGCCCTTCAACTTCATCTTCAATATCATTTGCATATGCAACTAAACCAGACTCATTCATTTATTTGCCCATAAGAAGAAATGCAACATCAACATCCTCATCACTAATGGTAGTACTATCACTGTCCTCGTCAGACATTGTGGAATAGTCTTCATCACTAGACTCATCCTCATCTTCATAAAGTTCCTCCAATTGTTTCCTTGTGTCCATATTATATAGCTTCTTGGCACGTGTCTTTCCATAGAGGCTAATCATACCACGTCTCCAATCTTGAACATCTCCCACTGCACGTAACCATGGTTTTCCCAGTATAATAGGATATGCTCCCAACCCCTCTGGCATCACATGAAAATCAATCATCGCCTTTGCATCATATGCCTCCACTTGTAAGCTCTTTACAACACCCAAACATTTTACTTTTTGATGGTTTGCCAATCTGATTCGAAAGCTTGACACCCCATTCACTGTAAGACCCATCTTCTCAACACATGAGTGTGCTATGACACATATTTGGGCTCCACAATTAACATAGCCTTGTCCCAAATTTTTTCTTGTGCCACACATCCACTATTAGACAAATGTCTGGTAGCTCATCCATCACCAACACCTTCACTGAACCTCTCTCCGGTTCTTTCTCCATTGGGTTAACCATCCTCTTCCACTGTCGCTTTAGCTTAGGTACCATCTCTATAAGCTGCCCAAAAGTAACATCTGCTCTTCTGCTTGTCAGATCCTCCTCAAGTCATAGCTTAATTTCCCATCCCCTAGTGAAAATTTTGAAACATGAAACTTGCGACGAGCCCTTCTTTTCCTCTTGGCCTTGACATCCTCATCTTCATGGCTCTTTTCCTTTTTCTTGCTAGGACCTGGGGCACTTCTTCCTTCCTTATCCTATGTGGTCCTCTTCCCAATAGGCATCACTAATGTATCCTCCAGCTTTGCTTCCTTCTCCAAGGTGACCACACTTATCGCTTTTGTCTTTCCCTTTTCCTCTTGGTTAATCCACTTGTTCCTTCTTCTCCTTTAATTTCAATGCCATAATCATTTGACCTAGTTAGCACCTGTCTTGGCAATGGATACATGTCTCCGCCCATCCTTGGTGGCTTATCACATTGCGGGCTGATGTGGCCCAACTCTCCGCAATTATAACACGTGGGCCTCTGTCTCCAGAACCTACCATTGCTTTGTCCAACACCATTCTTGGGTTTTTCTTCACCTTTTGGCTGATTTTCAAACTTCCCCTGACCTCAATTGTTTCCCACGTTACCTAGCATGTTTAGGCTGAGATTCTTCATTAAATCGACCACTTGCCTCATGTCTTGCCTTAGCCCATCATCTTGCACTGCTGTAGTGACCACTACTGGCATAACCTCAGAAGTAACATAAACCACTGGTTCATGATGAACCCCTGGCATGCGACCTTGCAAAGAATCCATAGGCTGGAACTCAGACCTCCTGGGCAAAGTCTCTACTCCTAGCTGACTCATTTTTCTCAGCTTCCACTCTTTGTTCCTCGCTACCTCTAGTGTATCTTCATATGTCCTAGGCTTCTTTAGCTCCACTCTCCAATGTATATTCTCCCAAAGACCACCCAAGAACCTATCCTTCTTCATCATGTCAGGTGGGGGTACCTGTGGTGCTAAGGCCTTGCACATCCTCTCTCATGCCATTGAAAACTTATGTATATAAGCATCTACAGACTCACCTTCCCTTTGCACCAAACCCTGTACTTCTTGCCACACTTTGTCAGGATCTTCTGACTTCACAAACTCCACTTCCAATCCATGCCTTAGATTGTCCCAACTTAATCTCACATGTGGATCAGCCGCACGCAAGTCCTCTTCAAATGCTTTGGACCAAACTCGTACATCACTCTTCAAACAAATTTGGAGAAGACGTAACATTTGTGCAAGATCGTGAATCTGATTGCTAATGCAGGAAACCTCCATCTTTTCCAAAAAGTCTCCCATATCTTCATCACTTCTTCCATGAAAATTCCGGATAAGAGAAAGCCATGGCTACTCAAGTTTTAATGCGTTGAGAACCCCTTCTAACACACGTGCAAGAACCCAAAACTTTTTACTGACTCAATCCCCAAAAACATTAAGGAAGCTCATATTAGATAAGGACAAACACATGCACATCAAATGAGTTTTCATAGTTAATCATTGGAATTACAACAGGCAAAGGGCATTCCAATATCTCTCTTAATCTTCTTGGCCCAAACATAAAGACTATGCACTGTTGGAAAAAAATCTTCCTCGAAACATGAATATTTATCTGGATTCTTTGTGTTAAATGAAAAGGAGTGAATTGAGGTCCGTTTTGATCATCCATTAAAGCCAACCATACGGCTCCCAAGAAGGCACACCTGACTTATCCTCTGATTTTGCCAGAATTTCAGCAGCATAACAGCATAAATGGCTCAAAAGACCAAAAAACCAGCCATCACAACTTGGAAATTTTTTGGCAGAGTTTTCCCAGAAGTAAAGCAGTAAGAACTCAAAATATAGACTGTATATGTATGCATAACCTGCCAACAATAGAACCCGAGCATCAAGTAGGAATCACTAGTACATAGCCTATGGCAAGGTCACAAAAAGGGTGCTCCAGCCACCTGTATCACCAAAAGGATCTCACATTTGAGAATCCCCCAGCTCAATAAAACCTCACGCTATCGACCCTCTCACAAAAGCTTATGCAAATCTCGTATAGTCAAGTCTCAAAAATGACTATATTCCAGGCCAAGTCTAAAAAATGGTTGGGACTGCCAAATAAAGCCAAATATGGCTCCACAAAGGCGTACAATGGTAGTATCCACAATTAATGTACAATACCAGACAATGCGCTCAAACATGCGCCAAATGATGCATACCCATGGCAACTGCAAGTGATTTCCACTTGCCAGTATATCACTCTACTCCAGCTACCTGTACCTGTGTGAATCACCTGTACCTGTAACTTGTAAGCTGTGATCTGTAATCTGCAACCTGTTACAGATCTGCAACCTGTAATTCGGAAGCTGAAGGTACTCGAAGAAGATCCTCAGTGGGGGCACCAAATGAATGTGAACGGGATGGAAACACACACAACGCCTCTATAATCACCCTACACACACTCTTGGGATGATACATACACACACTATGGGGCACCACTCGGCTTACACAACCCACGTGGCCGAGATAGGGAACACACCGATGGAGTGAGAGGAGAGAGACTATCCATTTTCCCACTCAACACAGAGACACATGGGAACACACACACCCAAAAAAATCAGTTGAAAAGAGGAAGATTTCTGATGATTAGATACAATTGAGCTTGGGCCAACACCAATGGGACAAATAGCTCACATAATATGGTTGAAATATGCCAGATACAGTCACAAATTGGAGCAGAGACTTCGCTCATCAGAGAAACTTACATAATCAAAACAGTAGGAAAAAGTGAGGAATTTAGCAAAATGGACTACGTATTGCGTCCGGAGCGGCCAAAAACCCCAATCTACAATATCAAAGTGCTCAAATCCGACCTCAGATGAGCAGTTTATGACAAAAATAGACTCCAAAAACATCAAAAATTGAGTTGCGGCTGTTCCTCATCCTCTCTTCATGTTTTTTCTGGTCTTCTCTCAAGTTTTTCAGTGTCCACACTTCACTTTATCCCTTGGGTACCTTTGGCCTTTTGATTGACCTCAAACGGACTCCGAACAGGCCAAAAAATGGCCACGCAGTGCATTTTTGTCACCCTTCTACATCCATCCGCACACTTGGCACTCAAATTTTTCCAATAATGCATCTCGCAATCATGTGAAGTGGCCCCCAAATATAGTTCTCATGATGACCTTTTTGCATAATTATCACAAGAAAACACCCACGTTGTTTCCGTACTTATCCACGTGCAAGTATTGACCCCATTCGACCTCCTGACGCCACTGGATGCTACTTGACACACTTGTTGACCTCATGGCGTCGGCCCGCTGATAGTTTCCTCGAGAAATTTTACGCGCTTCCAACTCCTCATTCTTATAGAAAAAACACACTGGTATTGGTGATAATGAAAATTGATGTACTATGTACACGCTGTCCTACCTGTACACATGTGGGCCCCACGTAACCACCTGGCTCTGGAAAATGGGCAATCCTTTATTTTATGCACCATGCATGTTTATGTACATATGTGCAATCATTTCTCCAAAAAACTCATGACAACATTTGTATGATCATGAAGATGACCTTACTAAGACTAAACAATGATACTTATAGTAGCCATTGATTTTTCATTGGTTCTATTAGTACAAAAGAAAGATGATACTTATAGAATCTGTGTGGATTATTGAGCACTTAATAAGATAAGCATAAAGAATATATTCTCTATTAGGATAGAGGATCATTAGATAAGGATTGTGCTTGAAGATATTTATAAGACGACCTTTCGTACAACCTTTGGCCTATATGAATTCCAGTACTCCCTTTGGGTTTACTAATGCTCCAACCAACTTTAATTGAATGACGATTTTTAGACCTCATTGGAGCTTCACAAGTGTTCTTTGATGAAATTATTATCTACTCCAAGTTCAGTGCATAAGCAGCATCTTCAGGTAATATTTCAAATTTTGAGAGATAAAAATACGATTTATATTAATCAAAAGAAAAGTGAAATTTTCTTAAAGAAGATTGATTATCAAGGTCATATTATATCCCAAGCAGGGATCCAAATGGACCCTAAACAGTTGAACATAATAAAAGGATGGCCTATACCAATGAATCTACATAAATTGAGAAGCCTTTTATGAGAATGTGTGCATACTATAGATGCTTCATAGAAAGATTATCATTCATATGAGGGCCATTGTATGACTTAACTAAAAAGAACACTAAATATGTATGGACTACAAAAGAGAATGAATCTTTTGAAAATCTTAAAGTGAAGCTAATCTCTCAACCATTGTTAATATTATCAAACTTCTCAAAACTTCTTGAAGTCCAATCTGATGGTTGTGAACATTGTCGTGGGGTTGTGTTGTTTCAAGAAGGGCATGCCACACCATAAAAAGTAAGAGATTAAATGACCAAGAAAATAATCTAGGCATATATGAAAAAGAGCAGATAGCTAATTTACATGCCTTAGAAGCCTGGAAGCATTTTCTTCTAGGCACTCCATTTATTTTGCACACATATCACCAAAGTCTTAAGTACTCTTTGATGCAAATTAAATTAAGAAACAAGAAAATAACATGGAAAAACACTCTTTTATAGTTTAGTTTTCATATTGCTCACATAGCTGGTAAAGCACAAACAAGTGGCCGATGCTCTTTTATGCAGAAGAAAGGTGAATGTTGTATCAACAGTTATCCACAATGATCTATCTTCTATGATAGATGAGTATGCTACATATCTAGACTTCAAAGATGTTATGTCAGCTATTGCACTTGGGAAGAAAGAGAAACCATGGGTGGAAGCATGTTAACATGGTGTGTGATTTATGCTAGCTAACATATACAAAGGGGTAATTTTGATAGCATATCTCGAATGCAAAGAATATTTGAAAATGGCAACAAAAGGCACGTCTCATTTTCAAGTAGTAAAATCAATGATAAAGGCAAACTGGAGTCTACATGCATGGCATCATTTCTCCAGCTCTTTGAAGAAACATCTCTACCAGCATGTGGGCACACCCTTGTCTCAGTTACATTGTGGAAGCATAAGGGAGAGTAGGAAAATCTCATGCCTTGGAGCAGAGCAGAGCTTTCCTATAACGCTCTCCACCTGTGCAACAAACCCCACGGTAAAAATTGCATTAGAGTCAGAGCTCCCCAAAGGTACAAAGAACTCCGGAGCAGGAACAAGACTGAGGTCAAGCTTCTCCCCACTAGCACAAAATTCCCTTGTCAAGCGGAGAAATCCTCTACCTTTTACTCAACAAGGCTAAGCTAATATGCAAGCAGAGCCAGGCATTTGCGGCACTGAACATCCAGAGTGACACAGACTCAAAGCACATGCAAAAGAGGGAGAAGAATGTGTCCAATTTGTATCTCTCTAGCCACTGATGTGAATTTTTAGTCAATGCATTAATTCTTATATTTTAATGTTTTTTAGGTAGATGGAGGTTCCCCAATTTGCATTACCCCCCTCCAATCAATATTTCTCCATACAAAGGAATATTTTCACATTCAATATGGCCTTGACAGAGAAGACCAAGACATAAGGCTGTTGAGGGATTCTGATGTCTTAGAGACAGATTGGCTATCAATATTCACACATGCAAGGAATGCAGTTTATTATAGAGTTAAATGTATGAATATTTTGTCAGGAGATACTTGGACTCACTTTTGGGCCCTGTAAGAAGCTCCAAATTAGCTTAGAGAGAGAAAATGAATATGTTAAATAGTACATTTTAAGTGATACTTTTTTGCACCAACAAAAAGCCAAAATGACATTCTTTGTTAGGTAGCCATCGTATTTATCATTCTTATCCTTTTTTCTCTTGTCAGTAATCCAACTAGCTATATGACTAATGATTTGAAATGCCAACTTACAAGCGTTACCTCCAAAAACATATGCTACAAGAACTCTATCAACTCTAAACATGAGACTACAGCCTTCCCTCCCAAAACTTGAGATATTTTGTCAGTCGAGTGTCTGCCTGTCTCTCTATCAACTCTAGGAATGGAGAATGCTTCTTTTTCTGATGAAAATACCAATTTAAACTTGCAATCCTCAACCCCTTCATCTTCAACAATTACCCAAAGAAAGAACACACATCATCTTCATGTTGATTGTTAGCTGCTCAGCTAACAAGAGCCGGAGAAAGAGCATCAAAAGGGATGCCACTCATTTGTTTTAAAAGCAAATCGAATGTATTAAATCCCTTTGTATCACTAAAAAATCCCGCAAAGTCCAAAGTCGTTGTAATATTATTGATTGCCAATGAGTCTAAAGGGGTTGATGGCCTTCAAGTTTGTAATCATATGTAGTTTCTAAGCTTTATATTGAGCCCAAATAGTTAGAAATCCATTCTTTGAACCTTGGCTAAGGGATAAAAGCCAACTTTTGTAATAAAAAACCTAAGTTTTTGAATAATAAAAGTAAGCCTTTTCTATAGAAGCTCCTTGTGAGTCTACTGTTTCTTTAACTCTTTGTGCCTCTCTTGTATGGTATTGCATTGCTATACCGAGTATACCAACACGTTCGCAAGTGAAAGCTCTTCCATTTAACGTAAGTTTCTCGTGATGAAAGTGTGATTTTAGTTGTGCTGTCTACGATGTGATTTTACTCCCTATGCACCACACACACACACCAAAACTGGTTTTTGACCTTATGAATAGGTAGAGTACATCTAGAGGAAGCTATAGAGTGCTTCGAAGTCCAAAACCGACTGACCTAAAATAGGTTGTTTATCTTAGGTGCAATTTTGTCCGATTGTCAAAAATGACATCTGAGTACACGAGTGCATTAAGGATACTCTGCTCATGCTAGTCATAAAGTTTTGATACATTCGGAGTCTCGTAACTATACCAAATCATTGTTGCGGTAAGGAAAGTAGCTTTTCATGTCTGACACACATCTAAAACCGAGATAGGTATGAACGGCTTAGACTTGGGGTTTTTCGAGAGATTATCTATCTCTTGTAGCCTCCATGCACTAGTCGGGTCAGCTACATCCCATGGATTGACAATTTTTGTGTCTATGGTTCTCACTTTGCTAGCATTGATATGGTGAGACTTGGTAGATGTTCGACATTTTGGCGCCATTTCCGGGGACGAGGCAACCTAGACTAGAGAAAACCCCAAAGTAATTACTTAAATTTCCATTACTTTCTCTAGTTTTGGCTAGAGTAACACCTTTTTTGACTTTATCACGGTTGGGAGGTGCTTGAGAGTAGGGACACTCGGTAAGGACCTCGAGAGCTTTAGTTTGGTAGGACGGATTAGGTAGAGGGTCCTTGAGACGAGCTAGTGGTCGGTAAGGGCATCACCTAAGTAGGAAGTAGAGATTTCATATCGAAGGTTGAACTTTTTACCTTTTGTATTGTTTTTTCATGTTCATTAGGAGTAGGGTAGGTAGAAAACCATCAGGATTGCATCTAATTTGAGGTGCACTGAGAAAACCAAAAAATAACATTTCTATCTGAGGCACACTGAAGATAGACAGAGGGTCTTTGAGACTGACATGGTACAATTGATCTTGCAAGGTGGTAGAACAACTTGATTAGACCACTCCCCTTGATTTTGGAACATTTGGATCACTAAAACACTAGGTCAAGCCAAAGGAAAAAAAACGCACACTTCAGAAAAATTCACATGGAAAACCCAAATCATGCTAAAACTTGAAACCATGGTGTGGATAAATCCTAAACTTGTGGGAAAAGTAATCTGTGAAGAAAAAGATGAAAAATGTGTAAATCTCAAAGAGTTGTATCTTATGCGTGCCGAAGATAGAAAACTCTCAAGAGAGGGTATTTTAACAAATTTTCAACTCATAGAGTCTAATCAGACCATAACACAACTCTTGAGCAAATTTCATCAAATTTGGAACTGTGTAAGGGTACAAACATCAAGAAAACTAGAAAACCCAGCCACATGATTAAAAAACAGTGATAAAAACATCAGTGAATTGTCCAAACTTTGTGAAACTCATTGTACAAGCTTGAAATGTACAATCCACTCCAAATGACAATAGCCAAAAATATGTTGAAATATAGAAGTTTTATCTTAGGCGCGCCGAAGATAAATCTTCCACCAAGAAAGCAGATTTGTCATTTTGACACCAGGATTGACTTTGGCAAGCGTGAAGACCCCAATTGTGTGATAAAAGTTGAGATAGACCCTATAGCTAGGTGCAGCCATCTTAGGTGCGCCTAAGATAAAACTGAGGATAATTTTACATTTTTTGCACATAAGGTCTATTGGGCACTAGAAAAAGGATTTTTTGTATATTTTGTGATTCTGGACTGACAAATTGTGAAATCACATACACCTTTATGTGTTGTCATGCAAGGAATTGCGACTTTGTGAAGGACAAGAAAGCAAACGGCAAAAGAATTGCATTTGAAACCAAAGACAACCTTCCAAGTTTGAAGTATCAGTTCAATTAAGTTGTGTAAATCCATATGTGAACCTAAGATCTGGTAGAGTTTTGGGAAACTTGATTGACTTATGAGAAAAAAGGAGCAAAGCGTCCATAGAAGAGAGTGTAAACCAAGGGAGACCATTAGAAACTATTGCAGAAGAAGTGCAAGACACTTAATCCGATTCAAGCTCAGACATGTCTTCTTTTTCGACACAATCAGGAATGAGGACCTCTCTCAAGTTCAAGCACATCTTGACTTTTTTCTAGAACCAACAAGTATGAAGCCCAAATTTATTTGGACCCAAATGAGGGGTTTGCAATGAGAATAGATGACCATACCATTGATTTTGAAGAGGAGGTTAGGACAAACAAACATGACGACCTGTATGTAGGCCACAATAAGGTAAAGTATAACAAGTTACAAGACCCTGATTCAGTGGATAAATGGGGATTAGAGGTTGATACGGTAATACCAGATAAGGCTGTAAAGGAGGGACCTCCAGTGTTAGAATTAGAAGGGTATGAGTTAATAGATGCTAAACCATTGAGACGCATCCCCACTGATAACCCAAGACTTAGAGTTTACTTCTGGGAGTAAAAAAATATTAAGGATTATGGACTACCCAACTTCCTGCTCATCTCTTTAGGGATTGTTACAATAATAATTTTTTCATGATGACTCCAAAGGAGATTGGACAAACCAAGTACCAGGACACTCAATCCGTGAACTGATCATGGGAACCGTACAGGAAATTGATCGGGATGTGGATCCAAATGCTAGATCTTATGATAGCATGTCCAATCAATAGCAAGGAGTATCCACCTCAATGGTACCAACAGAGGAAGAAGGGTGGAAACCACCTATTGTTAAGCATGGAGCCTGATTTACCCCTTGTAATTTTTTGTATTAAAAACGCACATTTGCAAGCCCTCGTTATGAAGAGAAGCCATTGTGCATGAAGAGAAAATATATGCTAGAAACTAAAATTTTCACGGCCAGTGGCTTTGCCAAAATATTCCTTTTTGCCGGAATATTATGGCAAAATGGCGGCCAAAAAGTGGTCGAAAAACGACCGATCACTTGGTCGGTGGCCGATAGTCAATGGCTGGTGGCCGGTGGTTTGAAGTCAATGGCCGGTGGGCGATGGCAGGATTCAATGGATAGTGGACGATTTCAAGATGGACTTGTCTTCTCAAGGGCGTCCACACATGGGCGCATTGGAGAGTCCAAGTCGGACTTGTCAACACAAGGGGCGGCTACACACGGCTGCCTCTCATGAGAGAGGGCATCCCTTTTGTCCTATAAAAGGAGGCCTCTTCTACACACAAAAATGGGTTTGATGAAGCATTGTGGTGCATTGTAAAGTTGATGTGAGGTGGTGAGAGTGAATCAAGGTGGGAGCTCCAAAAGGGTATAATACCTTTGTAATCTACTTCTTGTTTTGAAGTACTAAATCCATTGAGTGGCTGTTTTTCCATGGATGTATCCCACATTGGGTGAACTATGTACATTGTGTGTGCTCTCTCTCTCCCTCTCTCTCTACTCTATAATCTCTCATGTGTGAAATTTATCTCTCTCCATTAAGTAAACTACTCAATTGTCTACTTAGCTACGCCCTCTTTCCTAACACCTATAACAAGGGAGAAATGAGTGACATGAGGATGAGAAGAGGTCCACATGAGTCACACTTATCGAACACTGGTTTGAGGATTAAAGGGAGAAACATCGGCTCAAAGGGAGAGAGTGGGTGTCAAACACAACGGTAAAGTCAGACCAAGAGACTTCCAAAAGTGGGTTAAAGAATATAGCTAGATAGGGGACTTATATGACCATTTGGCCAGCTTCAGATTGGTTTTGAGAGCTGAGCGCATAACCGATTTTCATACATAGTTTGAGGGATTTGGGATGACCTTGGAGGAAAAAGTTGGTTTTAGACCATATCTCCTGGATTGATCACCGACTTGCCGACCTTGGCCATGAGATTTGTTGCTAATTGTTCTAAAATGGGCATAGAGCATAGTACTGTGGCACAAATATATGGTTTCAAATAGAAAAAAGGAGAAACTCTCAAAAATAGTGTGAGTCAAATGAGGCAATACATCAACAGATGCTCGAAGTTGGAGATTCCAACAGAGGACAGACTAGTCTCACTGTTTCTAGAGAGGCTATTAAACAAAGATTTTCATGCTATTTTGTATAGCAAAAAACACATGACCTGGGAAGCATGCACTTTAGACGCAATTGACTAAAATGATATTTGTGAGATCTTCAATGAAGAAAGCCCGCTCAAGCTTGGGTTGGGTTCCCACCTCGAGTACAACCCTAGCATCTCAAGCATGACAAGCACCTCAAGCATCTCAATCATCAAGCACTTCAAGCATCTCAAGCATCTCAATCATCAGGCATGACAAGCACCTCAAGCTTGGGCCGGGTTCCCACCTCAAGCACAACCCTAGCTTACCTAAGGTCAAAGGACTTTTAACACTAACCTTTGGAGGTCTTCAATGAAGCTAATCCTTAAGGTCTTTTAAGCTCCATTGGTTAGCCTTGCTCTTTGATAGGCCATCTCTCATTTGGAACCCTTTACCATTGGCCACGTGTTGAGATAGATTTCTAAGCACATTTCTATATTCTAACCCTTGTTCTCATTAATTCTCCGACATTAAATGATCAGTTTAATATGAGAAAATAATTTGGGTTGGTTAGGTATCAAAATTTTATGACATTACCTCTCTCTTGAAATCATAGTCGTCTTCGACTTTGGGGTAAAAGAGATAAAGCCTTAGTCATTAGTCAATGTTTCTTAGCGGGTAGAGGATCCCTTTTTACCCTACGACATCTTTCCAAGATGGATGAATAATCCATCCGGTGCTTGGGAGACATAGCTGGCGCAACATGTTTGCTCTTTAGTCCCTTTCATTCTCCCAAGTAGAGTGACAAACTCTACTTGGTGTTTGAGAGACGTTTTCATCACAAACATGATTCTAAGCATGCATATTATTTAAATTTGTGCACAATAAAAAGAGAACTAGTCTTACAAGACAAAAACATTGGTCATTTAAAGAAATTTGTACATTTTCTTACTCTAATGTGGCATTGTAAGCATTACCAAGGTTCATACTATCCTTAGGCTATATTCCTTGCATCCATCTAGCATATTCAAAAGGATAACTTTTGAAATTAATAAGATACCATCAGATAATCTTACCATGTTGTAGTACCTTGTCTTCATGCCAAAGGATAGCTTCGGGTTGTAGCACCTCTTCTTGGTCTTCGATTTTGGGAGGATCTTCAATAATTGGTTCACTTGGTGTCTCTCCTTTGTAGGGCTTAAGTAGGCTCACATGAAAAGCATTGTGTATGAGCCAATGGTTGGGAACTTGAGTTTATAAGCCATCTCATTGATGGACTTTAAGATTTGGAAATGACCATAATATCTCTTTGCGAGTTTAGCGTGCACGAAGAGAGAGAGAGAGAGAGAGAGAGAGAGAGAGAGAGAGAGAGAGAGAGAGAGAGGCGGCCGAAGGCCGTCAGTAGTACTAGTCTATATTAAAAAGACAACCCTATGCTCCATTGGCTACGAATGCATGTAGCTACAGGAGCTAAGGAGTTGCTTTTTCTTTCAATTTATGCCACATAGAAGAGAGAGAGAGAGAGAGAGAGAGAGAGAGAGAGAGAGAGAGAGAGAGAGAGAGAGAGAGAGAGAGGGAGAGAGTTCCAAACTTCCAAGACTACAGAGCTGATAGTGCATTGGAGGTGTGGATGGCTCTAGCTTCGCTCCTCGACTTCATCTCAAGCGCACACTATTCAAGGGTTGTTGGATGGCGCTTTGACTCCCCACGTGTACCCACTCTTCAATACCTTTGTTGTCAATTTGAGGAAGCAAAGCCTCGAGGATGGCTGAGGTCTGATGTGTAGCGTAGTTGGATCTCGACTGCTCATCTCTCTCTCTCTCTCTCTCTCTCTCTCTCTCTCTCTCTCTCTCTCTCTCTCTCTCTCTCTCTCTCTCTCTCTCTCTCTCTCTCTCTCTGTTGCGGGTGCTTCATGGCATATGAGAAGGTGGGGCAGTGAGGAAGATTCACGTGTGATTGTTGCAAAGGTTGGGCAATGTCGCTGAAAAATAGAGGATGCTGCAAGTGGGCAATAGGGGTGGTGTTGCACGTGGGCCACATGTAGGTGACATGCAGGTCGAGGTTGATGTGCAAGGACAAGCAAGGCTGAAAAGGTCCCCGGGGGGGAGGGGGCTCTGGTGGTAGCGTTGAACTCTAAGTATGCCGGTGTTGTGCGGGATGGGGTGGTGGGGCCGATGGAGGAGGTGTACGAGCGGGCGAACCTATATCTAGTGAGACGGAAGCATGAGATCATCTCTGAGAACGGCTTCAAGGATGACGACACTATTTTTCTGATGGCAGTATTCACTATCACACGCACTGAGTATGGGTTCCCACGAGAGGTCAATTTCAGCATGTCGAAGGTAGAGGGAGTAGCGACCTCTACTTGGATGAATCTTGACCTCGGCAGAACATCTTCTACCTCATGCAGACCATCCTTAACAACATGATGTCCCTGGTGCCTTGCATGGCAGTGCTCAATGTTGCGTTGCACTTCTTGCAGGGGAATCGTAGAGTGCAAGTGATTAAGGCAGAGAAGAGATTTTCTACAATGAATAAGCAGACCATGGGAGGCAAGGGCATCCTTCTGCATGCAGGTGAGGGGAGGTAGTTGGTCAAGGCGCCACTATTAGGTGACACTATGAAAATCTCTAATTGTTTACCGTGGCCTTTTACCGCGTTTTGTAGAGAGAAGGTACAAATTCAGCTGGAGAGGGAAAAGAGAGAAGGGCAGGGGGATTTTTTTGTATTTAAACTATTACCACGACTATTTTCTCTAGTATTACCGTGTTTATTACCTCAGTTATTACCGTGTTTATTTTTTAGGAGAGATTTAGTGCCGAAACTTTCAAATTCTGGCTTAAACAGTCTCCCCCTCCCCCCCCCCCCCCCCCCCCCCCCCCCCCCCCAAATTTTGGTGTTTCCCTCCTCTCAATAAAAATTAAAGAATATTATTTAAAAAAGTTTAATTTAAAAAAGAAAAGATATGAAAACATGTGACAATAGTTAGCTATTTAAGATTACACTAGGTTACAACTAAACTAATCAGTATCACTTGGTTAACATAATTGAGCATGTTCACAAAATTAGAGAAAGGAAGAGGGGGGAGAGAGAAATGAATGGATTACATGACCAAAAATCTTCATAACTTAAAGTATGTAAAATGTTTATGAATCATGTTCCAAAAGATCCCTACATGAAGCATCATCCAATTCTAAGCCCATGGCTCCTAAATCAATAAAGAGAGAAATGAAATTGTCGTTTGTGGATGCGCTGGCTTCATCATCTTTGAATTCGTCATCTTCATCATCATGACAATCATCTCGCTAAGACTTGCCGCCATCGGACTTGATTTATTGACCTCGCTCTCCTTTGTCTCCACCTCATCCAAAGTAGGAGGTGAAAGAGAATCGAAGATGGTCTCGATTTCATTAGTGGAAAAATGGTTCTCCCTCAAGGTGTTACAGGAATTACGAACCAAAGTTATGGTTGGTGGATTGTTGGGATATAAATGACCTACAGAAGAGAAGATCAAAGTGAGTAACATTGGTATAATTAATGTTACAAGAAAATAAGAATAAAAAAGGTAGTCACTCACCTGCTCACAATTGTGTGGTAAAACTAAATTGTCATACCTCCCTGTGTGATGCACACTAGAGTCCACCATGTAGAGGCCATTCTCATGTTGTATAGACACATTTGCAAACCACTTGCACTCGAAGATGAAGGTATGAAAGGCTCTAAAATTAACCTTTAGTATCCTTTCAATAGTTCCATAGTACCTGGCTTCATCAACGTCTGTGTCAAAGTTGCCCATGATGCCACAATCCATGGTGGTTCTACGCTCGTCAATGTGGCTTGTACGAAAGTGATGACCCTTTGACCACATAGAGTTAAAGTAAAGGCACTACAAAAGAGGAAAATATCTTTTATCAAATACAAAGATAAAATCAAGAAAAAATTTACAATATAGTTTAGGTATATGAGTATTCTACCTTTGGTATGCAGCCTTAGTATCTCATGACTTCTTTAATAAACAATTCTACTTTCGCGTACACGATATTTGTCAAGGATGCTCCTAAGAATGATATTGTTTCTTCTAATGGTTCATTCAACGTAAAATGTGACCTCTATTCGTTTCTAAATGAGCATGCTGATCCTTTTCTCAATGACATCCTAAGAGAGTTACCTTCTACAAGGGGGGATAATGATCATAGGATTGAGCTCATATAAGGAAGCTCTCCCCTTAACAAGCCTCCTAATTGAGTCTCACCAACTCGACAAGAGGAGATTATGTCACAAGTAAACAAATTTATGCAAAAGAAAATAAGAAGACCTAGTTCTTTGCCAGTTTGTTCTCTTGTCTTATTAGTGCACAAGAAACATGGTACATACATAATAATGTGTATAGACTATCATGCACTTAACAAGTTGGTAAAGAACATATTTTTGGTCCTAAGGATTGAGGGTTTGATTGATACTCCAAGGATCTACCTACTTTGGTAGAATAGACCTTAAAAGTTGCTATCATTAAATACAAATCCTCCCAGAAGTTATTCTTTAGAAATACTTTTAGCTTGTATGACTATCTTGTCATGCCCCTTTTGGGCTGACAAATGCTCCAGTCACATCCAAATTTCAATCGAATGATGGATAGAATATCTTGTATGCATAGGTCTTATATACGCGTATTCTTTGATGATATCGTAGTCTACTCTAAATCCCCAAAAGAACACAAAGAGCATCACAAGATGGTGTTTCAAGCATTGTAAGAGATAAGCTCTTTAATCATTGTAAGAAGAGTGAATTCTTCTTAGAAGAGATTCAAAATTATTTCAAAGGATGGCATCTTTATGTATCCACAAAAGCTTGAGGTGATAAATGAACTAAGGAATCTACATGAGCTATGAAGTTTTATTAGAATGTGCTCATACTATAAAATTTTCATTGTAAAATTATTTACCATAGTAGGACCATTACACGACTTGACCAAGAAGAATGATAAGTATGTATGGGCTGAAAAGAGAGAAAAGCTTTCACTAAGCTTAAAGAAAGGTGCATGTGTCAACTTGTCTTGGTGCTAGCAAACCTCTCAAAGCCATTTAAGGCCGATTTTCACCGATGAAGAGAATCTAGAGGAATGGATGGCCGTTTTTGGGCTATATATGTTGTTCGTTGCATATACCAAATGAATATATCAATATGCAAACAATTCCATTGTTGATGCACGATAAAGCAAAGGTATGGTTTGCTGCTTTAGAAGGTTAACCAAGGGAGGCATGGCCGGATCTACATGCCCACTTCTTGCAGGATTTTAGCAAGGAGGTATCATCTATCAAGATGGATGCAAAATGGAAGGCTCTAAAGCAAGATATCAGTGAAGATTTTGGTGTTTTTGTTGACCATTTTGAAGAGTGTTGGTCAGAGCTAGCTACCGCTATGCAATTGGCCAACGGGGAGTTTTTGAAGCTGGAAAAATTCATGCCGTGTGCATCCCAAAGTGTCAGAGAAGGTGAATTTCCAGAGTCCGGAGAATTACAATGGTACGATCACAATTGCAAGAGCAAAAAGCTTAAACATCAAGAAGAAGATTGAGCAAGGTGCACTGGGGTATGAAGCAATGCCTCCTGGCCCACTCCAAAATCCAAGGGATGAATTCAATGCAGAGATTCATTTGAATCAAGGCATGACAACAGTTCCTCAATGTTGGGTACGCAATCTTTAAGGTTTTTTTGCAAAAATGGAAGAGTTTTGTTTAAGTGTGATGGACGGAGGGAAACAAAGGGTAGGAAGAGGTAGAGCTAGGCCGTTTCCTGGTCGGTGTTATAATTGCAAGAAAGGAGGGAAAGGGCGATGGAATTGGTCAAAGAGAGAAAACTATAGTTGATAATTTGGTACCACTGGCTCCGCGAGGTAATGCTAAAGTCCCAAGAGTTAATATCATTGGTGTGGATAAGCAGGATGTAGATGTTCAGGCCAATAAAAAATCACGACGAGAAAGGGAGATAGAAATTGAATGAGAGACTAGAGCTTGCAAAGGCAAAGAGAAAGTGTATGAAGGTAGAGATCAGCCAGAGACTACCAAGAGGAGACTTTGTTGCAAGATCAAGTAGTTGGATTTTCAGCTTGGATGAGGTCATTTTGGATTATGATCTGGTGAGTGATGTCCAAAATCAAAAGGATAACATTACATTTGGGTAGTTGCTAGCAATAAATCCCCAGTTGAGGAGGCAATGGTCTACCAATGTTAGTACGAGGATTTCATGGGTTTGAGGTGATGTGCATGCAATACAAAATTTGGCTCTAAGGGTAGGGAACCCAATGGATGTGCTTCCGATTGTTGATTTCTTGGTTGAGAAGAAGATGCAAGTGCATGCATACTAGTATGAAGGATTTTGGTATCAAGGTTGGGTCAAGTCCAATGTGCGAATGAGGATGTCCAACCATGCCAAGGCGAGGTGTTTGGGGGTGTCTCAATATGTAAAGGTAAAGGTGATGGGAATTGAATGCCTCATTGATTTTTTTTTAATGAAAGCGGGTGAGAATGCTTGCTCAGGTATTCTACGGAGGTGATGGTTCCTTGCAATTGGAGCTAAGCAGGACTAGGAAAGGGGATTTTTCACTCTGCCAAACAAAGAGAATGGTAGGCAGGTGATGCTTGACTTGAAGACCAGAGAAAGTCGCTTTCATCCTGTGGCAGAAGGTGATGGAGGTGGTTTGAGTACCAACTATGAGTATGAGTCAGACTCGACCTATGATCAGGGCTTTACTAGTATAGAAGAGGAAGAAAGTGACAAGGACTTGTTAAATCTTGATACGGATTTGTTTGAAGTCACCATAGACTCCCCCAATTCTAAGGAAGGTATGCAATTTTTGGTTTGTGGTGTGGCTGGGTAGAAAGAGAGCATGATGGGTGAAGATTTGACCAAGCAGGAGAAGAAGGGTTATGTGGAGCTATGTGCGTTGTATCCCAACCTATTTGCTACATATTACAAAGATCTATGGGGAGCCAAAGGGGTGGAGCATAGAATTTTACTCAAAGAGGGGTACAAGACAAGGGCACAAAAGTTGCAAAGGTTGGGAGAAATTCAAATGGAGGCTTTGTGGCAGAAAATCAACAAGGTTCTCAAGGCAGGTATTATTTATCAAGTATAAGAGTTTGAGTGGGTGTCTCTTGTTGTCATCACACTAAAGAAGAAAGGAAAGTGGAGAGTGTGTGTAGATTATAAACCATTGAATGTTGCTACGAAGCGGAACCATTACTGCTTGCCATTCCAAGATGAGATTTTGAATCAGGTAGCAGGGTATTCAAAAAGGTAATGGATTATGGATGGATTCTCAGGGTACTTCTACATTGGTACTCCTTTGGAGGACCAGTTGAAGACTAATTTGATTTCACCATGGGGTTGCTTTGCTTACCACAATATTTCCTTTGGGTTGGTGAATGCCTATACAAGAACAGGACGTTCAGACCATCTTTGGATAACTTTATTAGAGTCTTTATGGATGATATTGGATGCTATAGGTCAAGGGCATATCATTTGTCTAAGTTAAAGCTATGCTTTCAAAGGTCAGATAAAGAAGGTGGTCAATGGAATCCCAATAAGTTCACCTTTTCAAAGAAGTTCAAGAAGAAGTAGACGGGTCAATACAAAGTTCATCAAGATTTTCCCAATGGTACTTACAACCTGGTAAGGTTGAACGGTAGACATCTCAAACACTGGGTAAATGGTGTGCATCTCAAGCTGTATTTTGAAAGGGAGTTGGTGCTTGTTGTGCAGTAAGTGATAGCTAAAGGGGTTGGGCAATCCACCTAGACAAGAGTTGTAGGCATCATGAATAAACCTCTATACACATGGTAGCAATTTTTTTGCATTTGCTCAAAGTGTTCTCTAGTTTTGCACTTTTTAAGTACAATAAGCATCTCTTGTGGTTGAAAATAAATGTTGAACAAGGGGGTTGGGCAATGATGGTGCAACTAAAGTGAGTTTGTGCTAGGAAGGGCAATAAGTAGGGCCATGAGTGTCTATAGGTGCATGCCAGAGTAATAAAGCAGTTTTATGTGCTCTTGAAGAGGTTCACCATATGTGCTTAAGAGAAAAGTAAGCGTTTTGAGGGACCCTTTTCAGAGCCCAAAGGCATCATCCACATATCTTTTGAAGTAGATAAGATTAGGGTTATGCAAGAGGGGGCAAGAGGCTTCCAAGTGGCAGAGGAAAAGACATGCATATACCACGACAAATTTTGATCCCATGGCAATGCCTTTGGTTTGTTTCCAAAATTTTCCTTTAAAGGTAATGTAGTGATGAGATAGGATAAGGGAGGCAAGGGAGAGTATAAAGTGAGATTTTTGCGGGTCAAAAAAGTTAGAGATGAAGAAGTTGAGAGCAAAGAGGCTTTGATTAATGGGGATGCTAGGGTATAAGGCTTCAACGTCAAAGGTAAAAAGGAGGGTGTTAGGTGGAAGGGGAAGTTTATCCAAGTCTTGGATGAGGGTAAGGAGTTCTGAAGGTGTTGCTTTTGGCCAAGGAGGATTGGGTAGAGTTCTATATGGAGCCAGATAGATGCTTTTCAAAAAGGTAACCTTTAGAGGAGCATATAGGACGAGAGACAATGGATGGTTTATGGAGTTTAGGGATAAAGTAGATAGGACAGGGTTTGGGGGGTTTATTAAGGGGGGAGAGGATAAAGCTCCGCTCCATAGAGGGGAGTGCTGCTTTTCAAAAAGGTAACCTTTAGAGGAGCATATAGGACGAGAGACAATGGATGGTTTATGGAGTTTAGGGATAAAGTAGATAGGACAGGGTTTGGGGGGTTTATTAAGGGGGGAGAGGATAAAGCTCCGCTCCATAGAGGGGAGTGCGGAGTAGCGAAGGGTGATAGAGGTAAGAAGGGAAGCTAAGAAGGCAAAAGGGAAGTTAAGGCAAGGTTCATAGGTGGAGTGGTTATTAAGATATGAGAGGGCATCTTTCTCATACCAATCTAGTGGTAAGATAACTACGCCAAGGTTTTTGTTGGCTGGTTTTATGATTATTGATGAGTCCAAGGAGAGGCTAGATAAAGATTCAATGACAAAACGGGGGTCGCGTTGAAGTGGGAAAATTACAAGTTATAGCATGAGGTTAAAGTTATGCTGGTTAGTGGACAAAATTTGGTTAAGATGGGGGTTTATTAGAGGAGGTTTCCAAAGAGGGTTGGTTTCTTAAAAAGGAGGGGGGAGGAGGGTTTAAGGTTTTTGAAGAAAAACTTAAGGTTGAGATTTCTTGAAAGATTGTGGTGTGAGTTGAGGAGTAAGAGAGGGGAAGGGTTTAGAGGGGAGGGATGTATTTTAAGCCTAAGGCCAAACATCGCCTTTCGGAGAGGGAGAGAGCTCGAGGTGCCAAATTGTGGATTTTGTAGTTAGAGATACCATGCTCCAAGGTTGAAACTTGAATTTTTTCCAAGAGCAAAAGTTTGTAGCCTTGTGGGTTAGTGAGTGGGAGCCACAACTTTCTTCTTGTTCTTCCTTTGTGGGGAGGGGTACGGGAGTGTCATTAGAAATCCAAATATATGGAGGAGGGGGGGTTTGGAGAAGT
>NW_028221616.1:0-66972 GCF_014529385.1 Adiantum capillus-veneris
CCTTGAATTGAAAGCTTCTTGATATGTATGGGCCCTTGCCATCTAGTTTCAAACTTGGCATCAAAACGATTATCGAGTGATTGTCATACCTTAGCACCAGATCTCCTTCTTTGATGCCTTTGTCCTTTAGTTTCTTGTCAAGCTTCTCCTTCGCCTGCGTAGCTTTCCTCTTGTAGCACTCGTATGCTGTTTCTCTTTTCCACTCAAGCTCAGCTAAGGTAAGAAGTCTATCCATCCATGCTTCTTGATCATCTTGTGCTGATTTGCCATGAAGTCGCATTGTTGGAATGTTTAGCTCAATTGGCTGTAAAGCCTCTTGACCATAGACCAAGTAAAATGGTGTGAACTCCGTGGCTTCCCTATATGTGGTTCGATACGCCCACAAGGCACCATCCAAGAAGTCATCCCACAACTTTGTCTTGTTTTTCACCATCTTTCTAATGATGCCTGCAATGACACCATTAGCTTTTTCTACCAAACCATTTGATTGGGGATAGTAGGGTGTACTGTGACAATGTAGAATGTGAAGTTATTCACAGACTTCTGTGAGCAATCCCTTTCTAAACCCTGGACCATTATCAGAAACAATCTCCAAAGGTGTGCCAAATCTACAACAAATGTGAGTGTAGACGAATTTGCTCACTGTCCTCTCATTTACCTTTGCCACACTTTGTGCTTCCACCCACCTAGTCATATAGTCTACAGCCACTAGAATGTAGAGTTTACCATTTTTTGTCCTAGGCAGAGGACCCATAGCGTCAAATGCCCCACTTTTCAAAGGGTCCATTTGCAAGCACGATTTGCCTTGGACCATAAATCAATCTTCTATTCCCATTTACCTGACAATTGTGACAACTTTTACACCAATGTTGGACATCCACATGTAGACTTGGCCAAACATACCCCGCAAGCAAAATCTTCTTCACAGTTAATTCTTGGGCAAAATGACCACCACATGATTCTTCATGCAAACCTTTTAGAATGGCTGGAATTTCCTCAATAGTTGGTACTCTTCTGCATACTTGATCCCTCCCTCTTTGATAGAGGGACCCTTCTAGGAAGAGATATGTGCTTGCCTTCTTCATGAGTCTCCTCTTCTGAGCCTTCGTGAAGTCTTGTGGAAACTCGCCCTCCAAAATGTAGCTAATAATGGGAGTCAATGACTCCAATCCCTGGTATCTCGGTTGCTTGACAGTTGCTTCCACCATGATGACCTGCACTTCTTTCTCAACACATGTAACTACTTGCTGTGCAAGTAAATCGGCATCTTCATTTTGTTTCCTAGGAATATGATATAGTTGCACTTCTTCAAATTGATTAAACAATCTATGAATGGCATGAAATTTTGTCCGTAAGCTTTCATTCTTGCATGCCCAAATGCCTAAAATCTGTTTAACAATGAGAAGTGCATCTCCCTTTACCATGAGGCGTTGTATCCCTTGGCCAATGCACATCTTCAAACCATGAATTAGTGTGTCGTATTCTGCTTCATTGTTGCTAGCTGAACTTGGTAGATTGAACTTCTCTTTCATGACCACCTCTCCACTTGGGTTGAGCAACACTAGCCCTCCCCTGCTTTTCCTGTGGCTCAACGAAAAGCTCCATCAAAGAACAAGGTAAAAGCATTAGGAATACTTTTTGGTGGTGGTAATGGTAGGGTATTTACTTCAGGCACCTTAATCTCCTTTTCGTGCACCCTATAAGTGAGAATCCCTGCCAATTGTGCACGCACACTATCTTCTACCTTGAAAGAGTATTGAAACTCTTGCAACTCCATAATCCACTTTGAGATCCTAGTACTAAGATTCATTTGAGATGACACCCAAGGGAACAAATTCTCTGCAGTGAGAATTACAAAAGGTTTTGGTAGCAGGTAGGATCTAAACTTTCTCACCGCAAACATGAGAGAAAGCATCATGAGTTCTGCTTCTGTGTAGTCTCTCTCCAAATCATTCATGACCCTACTAGCAAAGTAGATGGGTCGCATCCTTATACTGTGGGGATCTTGTTGTAGCAACACAGCACCAATTGTTTCCCTTCCAACACTAGAGCTAACAAAGAATGTGTACTCCCAACAAGGAGGCATGAGTGTTGGTAGCTCTGACAAAATGACTTTAATGTTACAAAAATACTCTTCAAGCTCATCAGACCATGCAAATTCTACTTGTTGTGTCAACTTTTGCAAAGGATGAAGCAACTCCGAAGCTAAGTGAATAAAGCGTGACATATACTTCACTTTTGAATGAATGATATGACCTCTTTGAGATTATTGGGTGAGGGGAGCTCAATAAGAGCCTTTGCCTTTGAAGGATCCACCTCAATGCCTTTATAGGAAACCTTGTGACCAAGCAAGATCACTTCATCCTCAGCTATGTGACACTTGTCGGGGTTGACTTGACCTCCCATGTCGTAGAGCTTCTTTAAACCTTCTTCTACCCTTTGTAGATGCAATGATTTTGAGCTATAAATGCAGAAATCATCAATGAACACCCTAATTGACTTTCCAAAGAATGCTTGAAACACCATATTCATGAAATGTTGGAATGTTGCAGGAGCATTTGTCAGACCAAATGGCATGGCTCTAAAAGCATAACAACCCAAGGAGTGATAAAGGTTGTTTTCAATTGATCCTCCAATGCAATCCCTATTTGAAAGTAACCCGAGTAGCCATCACACATAGTGTACTTCTCATGACCAGCTACTTCATTTAGTATCTCATCCTGAAATGGGAGGGGAAAGTGATCTCTTTTTGTTGCCTCATTAAGTGGACGATAATCCACACACACCCTCCACTTGCTGTTTTTCTTAGGAGTGACAACAACGAGAGAGACCCACTCTGAATTCTCCACTGGATAAATGAAACCTGCTGCTAGAATCTTTCTTACCTCCTTGAGTAGAGCCTGCTCCTTAATGACTCCTAGCCTTCGTAGCTTTTGAGCCTTAGGTGTGGCCTCTGGCTTCAACTCAATCTTGTGTTGAACAACATCTACTCCATGCACATCGGTGTAGTCTTTAGCAAAAATCCTCGGAAATTTCCTTAGCACACATTTGAACTCCTCTCTTTCATCCTTTGTAAGTGTTGTAGACAACATACCTTCTAACATTCCTTCATCTTCCACCTTTTGGTTCTCTTGGGAACCTACCTCTTCCAAACCTCGAGAAGAGGTCTCCCGGTTGTTTGGCTTAAACCTTACCCCCATGACTTCAATGGAGGACTCCTCTTCAGTAATGCTGCCGCTACTTTCTTCTTCTGAAGTGTTTTCAGTCCAATCTTCTTCCGTCACACTTGAGATGATTCTTCATGGATCTCCTCTTGGCGTTGCTCCTTCATGTAAAGACAACCTTCTTGTGATTGTCATTCCTACAAATTAGCTTTCCACTCTCCCAATCCTGCAAAGCTCGCATTTTCATTAGCCATGGTCTTCCTAGGATAAATGGGTAACCATTTCCCTTGGTAGACATGACATAGAAATCCACTACCTTCTTAATGCCAAAGGCCTCCACAATTTTTTTTTTACAAATGCCTACGCACCTAGCCTTGCTATTGTTTGCCATTTTCACTTTGATTTCAGGTGTCTCATGGATGTGCATGCCTAGTCTTTGCATGAGCCCTTCTGTCATGATGCAAATTTGCACCCCCATCCACTAGACCTTTCCTAACCAATCTTCCTTTTATGTAACAATCTAGCACATGTGTAATATCCTCGTTCATTTCAGCATGTGCAATTTTTACAACAGGAAAACTCTCTTTTACCTTTCTCCTAGTGCTAACTGCCTTTGTTAAATCCCTCCTAACTTGTGGGCATAATGCAAGAAACTGAGGCCATGAGATATCAGGACCCTTACCTCGCATGTCTTCCAACAGGTTGTATGGAGCCATACCATGTCCAAGAGGGAAGTCTTGGAGATTGATACGACGTCGAGTCCTCTTAGCTTCCTTGGTCTCCTTTGCCTTCTTGCCTTGTCCATGGTCACTCTGTGATGGGATGCCTCTTTCTCTTTACCTTTTCCTCGGCCACGCTTAATGCCATTTGCTTCCATGTCAACCTCATTTGAGTTTGTCACCTCTACCACATGCACATTTGGATCTGGCAAAGGTGGAACTCCTTCTACCCCTTGTGGAGGTGGTCTTGGTCCATTTGGCCTTTGTAGAAGCCTTGGTTGTTGACCAGCTCCTTCTCCTGCATTCATCACTGGGTAATTCAAGTTAGGTCTCCCTGGCTCTCCACGGGGCCAAGGACAATTATACATCCCATGTCCAGACTCTCCGCAATTCCAACATTGCAAGACTCTCCTAGGTCGTGGATCTCGCTCTTCAGACTTCTTTGCTTGTCCCTTTGGACCTATAGCTTGTGCAAGGTGAATTGACAGGCTGCTTAAAGATTCGTTGAACTTCTCAATTACTTCCGCCGTTACCTCAGGAAGCTCCCTCGATGTTGATGCTTGTGACTTACCTTTGGGTCTAAGACCTTCTATTGGAACCTCTCCCCTTAAGCACTTGAGTTTCCTATATTTCTCAGCAGCCCTAGTTTCAGCTGCATCAAAGGTAGCAGGTGAACCGCCTCAATTTTTACCTTAAGGTCAGGAAAGAGTCCGGCTATGAACCTCTCCTTCTTTAGAAATTCTGCACCATCACCAGGGTTAGCAACATTTCGTATCCATAGAGCCCAAAGACGTAGAAACTCTTGCTTGTACAAGTAGTATTCATCTAAGTCTTTTTGCTTATGAGAAACAATGTCTTGCCATAATTTTGAGTGTTTTGGTGATCAAAGAAGTATTTCTTGAAACGATTCAAAACTTCTGTGTAATTTCCTTAACTTCCTCAGGCAAAGAGTCAAACCAAGTGCTAGCATCTTTCCTAAGGACCACCTCAAACATTTCTACACGTTCTTGATCAGTTATTATCCTCTTGATACGGCAAGACATCTTGAAATTCGCTAAAAATAATTCTGCATCCTCTCCAGGCTCTCCAAAGAAAAGAGGATACCCAGACATTTGGCGTTGGCTTTCCATTGAATTGATTATAAAGCGACACCCGTTTTGTTTTTCTTTCTTAAAAAGATTTACACAATAATGTTTTCTAGCTTGCAATCTATTCTACAACAAAATAAAGATATTCACATCAAACGACCTATGATAATCAATAAGAGGTAGGATGACAGGGTTTGGTGATGCGAGAATTTCTCCTACTCTTTGGGCACCAAACATGAATACCATACGTTGTTGAAAATGGATTTTCCTACTAATTGCAATGTTTATTCTAATGTGTGGAGTGAAATGGAAGGGGAAAACCTCTATTCCTGGGCCATTATCCATGGTCTATGCATGACCTAATGCTTAAAACAAAACAAAAATATAGACGTCCAAACTAAGGTCGTACCGAATGAGAGGCAAAATAAAAGGATTTACTGAAGCGTTTATCTCGGCCAACCTAAGAGGACCTAAAATTCTACGAATGACACGTTGAAATTGCAACTTAGTACTAACAATTATGTGTACCTTTTGCCTTGCAATGGGAATGAAGGGATCATACAAATTTTCGTGATTCATGCAAACTACTTGACTATGCTAAAGGGATATTCTACACAAAAATACACAAGCCGTCCTCAGTGGGGGCACCAATTTGAGGCGCTCCGGGGCGGGCAACAAGAAGAGCAACCTCTAGACACCCTTCAAGGCTCCCGTGCTGCTCAATGGGGCTGGGGCACAACACAACACAAACCAAAACAACAAACCCACAGCCAAATCCCAACTACACAAGGGGCACCACCTAGTTTAAGAGCGAACTAGGACGCAAAAGAGGAGAATCGTTAGAGCAACCCACAAACAAGCAAGGAATTTACACTAACCCTAACACCAATGGAACACTCTCACACACTAAAAACACGAGAGAGAGAGAGAGAGAGAGAGAGAGAGAGAGAGAGAGGGAGGGAGAGAGATAGTGCATGGCTGCTGCTTTGAAACGTATCGGCAATAATCAAGCAAACACAACTATATATTTAAGAAAGAGAGAGAAAGCGGAAGGGGGTGCTTGTTGCATTAATACCTTCTTACAAATCTGTCATGACAAATCAAAGTGAGATTAGGATTTGTTCAACATAGCTTGCGTAAATTTCACCACAACACATCACAAAAAAAGCCCCCAATTACTTTCTTAAAGCCAGGGGAGTCCTCTCCACCCTGTCGCCCTCTTACAGTATGTGGGATTTATGGCTAGATTGATGACAACACCAAAGACAAGCTATCAAGAACTTAACAAAAAACACCAAGACACTTACGCATCATTGTTGTCCATTACTTCACGTTGGAAGGGAGACAAAGTATCCAAGCTTAGTCCAAATCCACCCTCCTTGATTCAGCAAATGTTGAGCTTACACTAGTAGGAGAAATGATAGATTTCCTACTCTCAATTGAATGATCACTCTCTCTCTTACAATGGCATAGAGTTCCCTTGCTAATCCCCTATTACAACACATGCACATGCATAAGACAATGAGCTTCTACTCAAGAGCTCCTTCTAGAGAGGTTGAGCTTGGCTTCTCAAGCTATAGCATAGTGCTCTTGCTTATGGCTCTCCTTTTGTGCTAGCTACACCCTCCTTTTATAGCAATTTTGAAGGCTAGGGTTACTCCTCTAACCATGGTTGGCTTAGATTTTCAGCAATTTATCTAATTTCTTTTGCTTGGAATTATCAAGAAGTTGGTGGGGAAAGAGAGAGCAGAGAAATGGAGGTGATAGGACTTTTCATAGTGGGTTAGTGTTAGTAGAGTTAGTATTAATTTACAAATGGAATTGGATATTTACAATGGGAGTATCCATGTAGGATACAAATAAGGAAGAAAAACTCTTAAGAGGTAAGAAAAGGTGGATTTCTTACAAGGTTGATGCTCCAAGTGTCTTGAGTAGGGACAATTTTGATGCTTGTTGACGGTCCACTAGCTTTGACGGTACATTTTTTCTCCACTCTTGACCTTCCTTGAGAGACAAAGTAATTGAAGCTGAGTAATCAACCACCATGATGCTGTCTTTTAAGAGAAGAGGCTGAATTTTGTGGTTTTTTTATAGATATGGGTAATTTGGAGGAGGAAAAATGAGACTAAGTGGTCAATTTTGGAATGGAATTGTGTGTGGGAGGTATGAGTTCACCATGGGTCTCTTATTCTTCAAGGTTGAGGAGAAGGTGAGTAGGGTGCAGAGAGGAGTGGTGAGAGAGGTGGGGATGATGAGTGGAGAAGTGTGTGTGAAAGAGGAAAATGATAAAGTGGAAGAGAGAGTGTGGCTGCATAGCATGGGAAAACTGGGGTCCACTAAAAAAATCATAGCTCACAGCTCGTAGCTCAAAAAAATATGAAAACATTTGAGGCTAAAGTTCAGCCCACGAGCTACAACTTTTGTTTGTATCACCTTTTCAATTCGGAGAGCAAGTGAACTTTAAAAATTCAGCAAAACCGACCGTTTTTTTCCACTGCACAAGGTCCTTGTGGGGTCCTTCTTTGGATGATTCTTTTGAATACCTCCAAGAGTGAGCCCTCCATAGTGCATGTATGCATGCCACCTACCCTTGACCTTATTTGGTAGGTCTATAATTGAAGATATTGTTGAGATTAGGATATAAGTGAATAGTACAACTAAGAAAATCAAATATTGAGGGGTCTAAAAAATATGTACATGTCAAATATAAATAATATAAGTGGAAAAAATATAAAGGGGTCAAAAGAAATCTCTCTCATTATGAGGCTACCATAAAAAGATAAATATTTTTGGTGTTCTAATTTTTTAGAAAAAACAAAATAGATGTAGGAAGAGAAAAATCACAATAGTGAAAAAATATACACATAAATAAAACTAGTTTTTTTGGATTTTTGTTGGGGTGGAGTTACACCAAATATAAGAGAAGCTTACATGAAAATATTTCTATATGGAATAAAGAGTATGAAAAATGGTAAGAAAAATTGTGGTAATGGTGAGGCAATGTACAAAGCATAAATAACACACACCTAGGTAGAAATATTTAAATAAATACCAAAATAATTATGAAAAAATTCTTTTATTTAGGCCCTATATACAAAGAAATATTTACATACGCATGGGCCATAATATACTTATTTATTTTATTTTTTTGGCTTAACTAGCCCAATGACTATCTAATTGAGGGTTTTTTAAGAAGATATGGGAAAAGTCCCATGACTCACGCACGCCTATGTACAGTGAAATGGTAGGGATAGCCACAGTGTTTGGGTGATTTTGGTAGGGTGAGGTAACTCACTGTGGCAATTACAAAGAGCCGAAAAACGGCTATCACCGCATCTCGCAAGAAGTTGGGAGCACATGTCAAATTTCATGGAAAGTGGTTTGGGGACCCCAATTATAAGATATTTTCACTTCATTTTAAGCTCATTTGTACTATTGCCCTTTGAGAGAGAGCTCTTGCCACCTAGAGCGATCGGGACTTCTAGCAGCTTCTACGATGCGCACGACCACCCGCCAAGCTCTAGACATGAGAGGTAGGCTCACCACCTTGAGCTTTTTGTGCATGTTTGTTGTTTTGTCGCGAAAACTAGCATAGGGTTCACACTGGAAGCGAGCGGTAGAGACCTACAAGTAGAAGTGGCCACCTAACAGCTAACTCAAAAGCAATGAGACTTCATCGGCAGCTTACCCTAGCATAGGAGACCACTCTTGGATGCCCAAAGGCAGTAGAAAACCCTCGGGAAAAACCCTAACTTCTAGAGGCCACCAAATGGGAAATCGGCGGAAAGATGTCCAAATGCTACCAAAACTCATGGGTAGGAGCATCTCGACATGCTCGACAAGTCTATATATCCCACATGGCCATAAGGTGACCCGAAGCAGCACTAAACTTCAGAAACGACATCAGACACGCAAAGCGTCAAATAGCTCTCGCGGCCAAATCGCATGCTCATTTGCCACCAAACTTCACGAGCGGCATTCCTAGACCATCAACAACCAAGTCCTATGGTGGTAGACCACCACAAGTCATCGACGACATGTAAACACAACCACAGGCGCTTCCAGAGCGACAAATTGCCAAACGGAGCTCCGGTGAAGCCAAAGTCGACAAAAACCATATGGCAAGGATCCCCAAGGGATCGAGAAGCTATGTAGGCCAACATCAAGAAATTTCATCGTCGAAAAGCACTCCAAAAGTCAGAAAATGGCTCGGAGGCTCTAAAATTCACACAGGAGCTTTTTTGTCGAAATAGGGCTTAAAAGGGACTCAGGGGGGCTCAGGACAGGCACCAGTAGCACTCACCATATAAATTTCATCAGGATACATCCTACGCGTAGGATGTCTCAAGGACAATTCTAGGCACCAACCCCAACATCTCTCATCACACACTGCTTCTGATAGCTTGTACATGATAGCCACCAAGTTTCATCACATCTGGACAAAAATTGACCTCATATGCATCAAAAGATGCAAAGTCAGAGCATAGAGGCAAGAATGGGCCATAGACCTACCAAAACTTGTCCAAATCAAATTAAACTTGCACAATATACTCATGAGCACATTGCCAAGCTATCTGTGGGGTCACATGTGAAAAATTATGAAATAGAGATCCTACGCGTAGGATGTCTAAATGACCAATTGGCCCCCAGCTGGCATTTTTCAGTTCTAGATCTCCTTATAACACCTTCCTAAGCTCATATATCAAGTTTCAAGCCATTCTCATCACATTTGGCCCCCAACACCTCCAAGATGCACTTTTTTGAGCCCAAAAACACTACACATGCTCTTACCAATACCAATTCGACTTTCAACCCATTTGAATATCATTTTTCCCTTGTTGAGGACATCCTACCTAATTAGTGAGCTTAAAGCCTAATTCTGCCCAGGATTGCACTTTTTGATGCCCAAACCCAATTCCATCACATAGCCATGTTGCATAGGTCCAGGGCCTTCAGCCTACCAAGTTTCACTAGAAACAAGCAAGGTAGACATCACGTAGGATGTCTAGATGATAAATTTTTGCCAGAAAGGTAGTGTGAGCACATGAAGAGTTTCCCTAGTTTGTTTTAAGTTTTATTTTCAATTTTCAAGTCATTTGGATAGTTAAAACTCAGTGAAGAAGAGGATGACAATAAAAGACTACTTGAAAGAAGTAGAGCCATTTGTGATCCCAGAAGGAACCTTGAAGCCAACCAGCTCATGGATTTAGGATGATTTGCTAGAGTCCAATGATTTCAAGATCTACCAAGGAGTGTTCAAAGATCTTGAAGTAAATGCAATAGAGCTACCCATTATACCACGGGAGCTCAATGAATTTGTAAGAAGCAAGATGGGAGACTACCTGGAGAAGTTGGACCTCCATAACTACTTTGAAGCTTTGCCAGCGGGGATGGAAATCAAAAGAGTGTGGAAATTTGTAACCACTATCAAAGAAGATGGAGGGGCCAGAGTCACTAGTCTGCAGGGCAAGCCAGATACCATGATTGTCATCAAAGAGAGGGTGGTGGCAGCCGCAATAGACATCTCGAACAAGGGAGATAGTGTGACAGAGAGGAGAGATGAAGTCAAAGTCTACTCAGAAAAGAAGACCAGCTACACATTTGAAGATATTGCAAACCCAAAAGTGGCTATCATGAGCCAACTCTACAACCAATACCTCCACATGTGTACAAAGCGGCCACAAAGATACAGAATGCCACCTGGAACCATTGCCACCACCTTCACCTAGGCAATGCATAAGAGCAAGTCGAAAGTGATCAATTATGCTTCTTACATCCATGACAACCTGGTGAAGATGGGCAAAAAAAATCCCACCTACATTGTACATGGTGAGCTAATAACAAAAGTGGTCTATAGAGCACTGCATGCCAAGGGAAACTGGCCTGAACCTCCTTCACAGAATGACTGACTAAAGCTGAAAGAAGATAAAGAAGAAGAACCTACCAGGGCACCCAGAGTTGCCACACATTTGAAGTGTCGGTTAGAAACTGTGCTAGAAGAGCCGCCAGAGTCAAAGAAAGGAAAGAAAGAAGGTCTACAAGTGATGATCAAAGAGCCCAAGTCACAGAAAGCAGCACGGCTAGAACAACTAATGGAAAGCTTTAGAGCCGAAAGAGCACTCAAAGGAGATTTGAGTGAGTTGTGGAAGCCATCCCTGGAAGCCATGTCGGGATCATCTCGAAGGGTGCATAGAGATCGGTTTGAAGACTACATCAAAAATTTTGAGATTTTAGATGCTACGACAGAGAATATCCGTCACATCCCATTTATAGAAGAAGAAGTGAACGAAGTACGACGGCAGCTGCTAGAAGAGCAAGAAGGCCAAGAAAGGGAGAGAAAAACCAAGGCTGACAGAGATTTCAAGAAGAAGCCAGCGACTCCACCGTCAAGCCCGGAGTCTAGCCCACCCCCATCTCCACCTCCCCTTAGCCCTCCACAAACCCAACAAAAGGAGGATGAACAAGAATATTTCAAGGAAGAGAAGAGCCAAGAAGAAGAGCAGAAAGAAGAAGCTGAGCCCAAAGAGGAGAAGCTAGATCCAGAAGAAAAGAATTTCATAATATTTCTTGATCTACTAGCTGCGGGTTACTCTTGAGAAGAGGCAGCTACTGTGGCATTTGAGTTGACAAGCACAAGGTCCAAGGAATAGATGCAAAGCCTGCGTTTAGTGAAATTGAAAGAGATGGCCACCGATACGCTGGACCTACAGCCACCTACCAATGATTGGGATGTGGTGATGCAAAAGCTAACCGGGATCAGGGCAAGATCAATGGCCACTAAGAGTGAGATTGATACTCTCAAGACAAATGAAGTTCTTATCAAATCTGAAGTGGACTCACTGCAAAGACAAGGCCAAGAGAATATCGAGAAACAAAAAAAGCTTCAAGCCAGTCTAGACGCAGCATTACAAAAATGCCAGGAGATGGAACAACAAAATCAGGAAGCAGAAAACAAGCTTCAAAGAGCTGAAGAAGAATACACATTAGGCAAAATTTGGACTCACAAAGGGGCCTTTTAAGGAGTTTGACTCTACCTCTCTCTACCAAAACGGGCGCATGGATATTTTTTTTGCAAAAAAACTCCAAAGTTGGCGGAGGTTTGACAATTAGAATGTCCTCTTCAAGCTCTATCTACTGATATATAGCACGCCATGAGATTCATCATATTTTAGAAGATTCTTTTTTTGATTCACTTAGATTCCGACAAAGTTGTCACATCATAGGTGAATCAAAAAAGAATCTTCTAAAATATGAGGAATCTCATGGCGTGCTATATATCAATAGATAGAGCTTGAAGAGGACATTCTAACTGTCAAACCTCCACCAACTTTGGAGTTTGTTTGCAAAACTTTATCCATGCGCCCGTTTTGGTAGAGAGAGGTGAAGTCAAACTCCTTAAAGGGCCCCTTTGTGAGTCCAAATTTTGCCTAATGAGAAAATCAGTAAGTCATTGACAGATGTAGAGAGAGAAAGGGACAACCTGACTCTACAACTTGCTGAAGAGTCCAAAGAAGTGGAAACCCTGAGGAATGCCAAAGAAAAGGCAGAGATAGATCATGAAGCGAGCCAGAATGAGCTATATTAAGAACAAATGAGGGAGCTCCAAAAGGAGTTAACACTGGAGAAGAAGCAAAGGCTGATGCTGGCCGAGGGATCTATGGTAATGCAAAACCGCCTAGAAGAAGAAAATTAGGCCATGAAGAATGAGCTAGAAGCCATCAAGAGAAAGCTCGAGGAGGCGGAGAAAATAAATGAAGATCTAAACGACCTCCTAGTAAACATGGGAGATCAAGCGAAAGAGGAAAAGAAGACACTTCAGAAGCAGATAGAAGCGCTGAGAGGCCAGCAGCAAACGAAAGAGCAGCAGTTTAGCACCGAGCCAGCAGCCATGGAGGGAATTGACATAGAAAATGTGTCAAATCCAGTGGACACCACCATGCAAGAGGAAATCCTTGTGGGACCCTCACAAGAGACCCAAGAGCCCCAAGATCTGACACAAGAAGAGGAAGAAAAGCTGTAGAAGGCCATAGAAGCGGCCGTAAAAGACACAACCAGAGAAGCATTGGAGTGGGAACAGAGGGTGTTTAAGTCGATGACTATTCAGAAGATAGATGCCAGTAACCTTCGGCGCGAATTGCTACAACCCTCTCTCCCATATCCTCTGCTAAAGTATGAAGCTGCTACGATCAACAAACGAATAAAAGAGGAGCCAACAGTTCCAATGTACAAGGCAGATATCTCCAAACCTGAAGGGGTCAAGCTGATAGTGGGTTCTCAGCCCAGGTGGAGAAAGGCATGGCTCACAAAATATCCGCAATATCTAATCCATCTGGTAGAGGCCCCTAAAGTGATCAAAGATAACCTCAGTTTCTGCCCTCTACCAAGGATGAGGACATGGAAAGCCCATGAGCTATTGCAGAGAAGCCAACCCACTTGGCTCAATTACCCGAAGCTACCAGGCTTAAAGGCATGCGAGAGAATAAGTGAGCAATACATGGTGAAAACCCTAACGAGCGCCATCAAATTGTTCACTAGCTCGCCTAACCTATCTTGCATCATGATGAGAAAGATATGTAAAACCCTTTTGGCAGTCTTCGAAACCTTCAAACCAGGCCAAGCGACAGAGAGTATCTTTTTATTTCAAGATACATACAGATGTGCATACGATCTGTCTACTCAGCGTTCCCACAAGGTGATACATGCGCTTTATTAGAGAATCATGTTTTTGCCTTCGTATCACCTCCGGGCCTTTGAAGAAGCCTTCCACACCGGCTTATTCACAATCAGTACAGATATATTTGACCCGATGCTACTGGCTCCGCATGCGAGATATGAGTCCCTTCTCAAGATGAGAGAAAGACTACACTGAAGAAGTATCTCAACTGCCATGTCGGGAACGACATGAACAAGGAGGGGGGAGTGTTAGCAGAGCTGGACTACGGAGCTCAGTGGAATATTATTTTTTGTAACTATTCTTTGAGAAAAATCGACATTTCACCTTTGTAAATATTGGGGCTTACAGAAGCTTCCGGATTGTATCCCATTTTTTACATTTAGATCGAGTACGTGCTTAAATTGGACATTAGGGTTTGAGATTATAAGGTATTTATACCACTTTTGACCTTAATGGAAAAACCTTTTGTCATTTTTAAAAAAGTTCTCTCTGTGAGTGAGCGTACTGTGTACGAGAGAGAGTGACAGTTTCATCTTGACGCTACGCATGCACCGGTGGTCGGAATCGAGTGGGGAGAAGTGTAGCGTGTTGACCCCGACGAGAGCTACGCGCCAATACGTACATTGCGGGCGTACGGTCTAGTTTTGTGAGCTCAATCCATGAGCTTCATGTGGTGATTCGGTGAGCATACGTTGTCCGTTTTTGCATTTCAGCATATCCACGGGTTCGCATCGAGTAGAGATACACATTAGGCACTTTAGTTTCTGGAAACGACGACCTGCATATTTCGGCCAAACATCCTTCGTGATTTTGTACCAGGTGTTTAGGGTTGGGATTTTGGTTCACGGACCTTAGGGAGAGTGACCTATTGGTCTTAGTAGGGTCTCCTTCAAGTTCTGTGGCATTTTGAGAATGTTTGATGGGTATTTGGCTCTTGGAAGCATTGTAGGAAATCTCCTCTTATACACTCGTGAAAGCTGTAGACATTGGGTAGTGACCTCTGTAGGAATTAGTGGAGAGTCCGTCGAGTGTTGATTGACACCCTATGCTTGCTTCCATGCACCTACGGGTCGAGCTTCGTCCTTAGCTGACAAATCTTGCTAGGTGAGTTCTCGCTGTGCTGACGTCCGTCGCGGCGTATCCGCCAACAATCTTCAATCATAAGTTCATCGAAGATTGAGTCTGTCTACTCTCTAAAGCATGTCTCAAGCTAAGGACAACTCTTTCTTTTTGTTGGGGAGTTTGTAAGGTGCCTCCCTAAACCCTAAAGCCATTCAGAACTTTTTCAGCCTAGAATATAATTTAGAAAAAGCATGACCGACAAAGAAGTCATGCGAATAACGAGACTTTACTCCAGAATGAAAAGATAAGGATATTCCGGATAAGAAATAACATGATCTCTATATTTTTCCAAAAAAACAAATTAAGATTATTTTTATACTTCTTCATCAAAAGCCACGTGGAAACTGATCTAGATCCAGAACTGACAAAAAAAGGGACTAACTTGATTGGAAGATAAAGTTAAGAGCTAGGAATTGAGAAGAAATTGGGGTCCAATAGGAATTGAGAAGAAATTGGGGTCCAATAAGAATTGAGAAGAGAATTGGGATCCAATAAGAATTGGGAAGAGAATCGGGGTCCAATAAGAATTGAGATCCAATAGGAATTAAGAAGAAATTGGGGTCCAATGAGAATTAGGAAGAGAATTGGGGTCCAATAAGAATTGAGAAGAGAATTGGGGTCCAATAAGAATTGAGAGGAATTTGGGGTCTAATAAGAATTGAGAAGAGAATTGGGGTCCAATAGGAATTAAGAAGAGAATTGGGATCCAATAGGAATTGAGGAGATAATTGGGGTCCAATAGGAATTGAGGAGATAATTGGGGTCCAATAAGAATTTAGAAGAATTCAAATTGAGATAAAATTCTTTGATTGAAGAAATCAATTTAAAGTAAAATTCTTGAATGAGTCAAAATTTGCAACTTTCCACTCATTCTCTCTCTAGCTTGCATTGAAGGTGAGTCCAACCAGCCTCCCTCTCTCTCTACTTTAGTGGGTTTTTAGTAGGACTGTATTTGTCCTTTTTCATCCACCCCTCTCGAGTATATACACTGTATTCTACCCACCATTTCCTATATAATCACCCCCTCTCCTTTGTAATTTTACACACATTACTAAGCTACTTGCATACTTGCCATGCTCAAGATTATGCTTAAGTAAATGAAGGTTTCCATTAAACGTTGCTCTTGCTCTCTCACTCTCTTGAACGCCAAACCTTTGAGGGTTTTGTAAAGAAGCTCCTCTCTCCTTCCTCTTCATCCTAAATCCCTTTCCTTCTTCCTTGAGCCTCACATCTCTTCAAGAAGGACTTCAATACTACGTCCCTCTTGTTTAGAGGAGGTAATTTTCATTTCTAACAGGATTAATTAACCTAAACCATGTGTTTTAATACTATGAAGGTTTATGTGCATCATATTTGGTCTAGGCTTTAATGGCAACCTTGCCTTTAGGTATAATCTCTAATGGTATCCTTTCTTCCTTAAGTTGAGGCTTAATGGTAGATTTGCATCCTTAAGCTAAGCTTTAATACTAAGTTTGTACTTAAGTGTAAGCTTTAGTGACTATCTTGTATTTTAAGTTTAAGCTTTAATGGTAACCTTGCAATTAGGGTTAAGTACTAAGAGTATCTATGCATCATTAAGTTAAGCTTCAAAGGTGGATTTTCACTCTTAAGCTAAGCTTTAATGGTAACTTTGCACTTTTGTGTAAGCTTTAGTGACTAATTTGTATTTTCAGTTTAAGCTTTGATGGTAACCTCGTAATTAAGATTAAGTGATAAGAGTATCTATGCATCATTAAGATACGATTCAAAGGTAGATTTGCACTCTTAAGATAAGCTTTAATGGTAGCTTTGTACTTAGGTGTAAGCTTTAGTGACTACCTTGTATTTTAGGTTTAAGCTTTAATGGTAACCTTAAAATTAGGGTTAAGTATTAATGGTAGTTATGCATCATTAAGTTAAGCTTCAAAGGTAGATTTGTACTCTCAAGATGAGCTTTATTGATAACTTTGCACTTAGGTGTAAGCTTTAGTGACTACTTTGTATTTTAGGTTTAAGCTTTAATGGTAACATTGGAATTAGGGTTAAGTATTAATGGTAGTTATGCATCATTAAGTTAAGCTTTCAAAGGTCAATCTGCACTCTTAATCTAAGATTTAATGGTAACTTTGCACTTAGGTGTAAGCTTTAGTGACTACCTTGTATTTTAGGTTTAAGCTTTAATAGTAACCTCGCAATTAGGGTTAAGTGCTAAGAGTATCTATGCATCATTAAGTTAAGCTTCAAAGGTAGATTTGCATCCTTAAGCTAAGCATTGATGGTAATTTTACACTTAGGAAAATCTTTGAAAGACAAGCTTTCAGTTTAGGGTTTAGCTTTCATGGTGACCTTGTGTGATTAGGGTTAAGCTTCCATGGTGATCTTGTGTGATTAGGGTTTAGCTTCCATGGTGACCTTGTGTGATTAGGGTTAAGCTTCCATGGTGACCTTGTGTGATTAGGGTTAAGTGACCTTGTGTGATTAGGGTTAAGCTTCCGTGGTGACCTTGTGTGATTAGGGTTAAGATTCCATGGAAACCTTGTCTCATTAAAGAGAGAAAGGGTTAGTCTCATTATGGTAATCAAGCTTAGGGTTTGCATGTCTCTTTACAGTAGGAAGAATGTATGGTTATAATCCTCTCTTCCAAGCTTTAATGGAAACCTCTAGATTTCCATTTTATCCCCAAAGCGAGCTTTAATGGATAGCTTGAAGACTTATAAATTATAGGACGACCTTCTAGCTTCCTAAATGGAAAGCTAAGTACCATAAAAAAATAGTAGTTGTCTAATCTCGATAAAAGTTGGTATTGAAGTGTATTATAAAGTTGTCAATTTCAAGTTTGTTTCTAAATAAGGGATGGAGGAGATAGGGGATAACTTTGTGGAATTGACCTCCGTGTTGTTTTGAACCAAGAACTATACAAGCTTGCATGGAGATGCCCCATGGATGGCAAAGGATTGCAAAATCTAGGATTCGTACAAAATGGGGATTGAACTTAAAGTTGGCATTTTCGAAGAGACATTAACTATCAAAATGCCTATGGCAAAAACTCGCTTGTATTTTCTAAATAAACTTGGCTGGTAGATGATTAATGAAAGTAGGAATTAAGGACGTTGATAAATGAATGAACCTGGAAATTACCAACTAGGAGTTAAAAAAGAATCTTGAGAGGTGATAGGGATAGCCCATTGCAAAACATAGATTTAACTAGGAGTTTGGAAGATTGTTTGGAAATGACCGGAAACAAAGATGGATCTTCTTGGGGTCAATTTGATTGAAAGGCCGGCCTAGTGAGAGGATTCTCTTGGGGAACTTGACGGAGATTGGCCCTTTTCGGCTAGGGCAGCATAACTGGAAAGTTTGTTATACCTAGGTCATTCATGCCCAAGGAATAAGGGATGAATGGGTTTGTTTTATTTTTTCCCGGATAGGTGAAGTACCTGCGGTTTCTTATTAGAAAACGGCCATAATCCGGGTATGGCCTGATGCCAATAGTTGGATGAGGAGGTCATATTGAGGGGGGATGATGTGAATTGAATTAAAGAAATTTTTTTGATTTGGTTTTGTAAAAAGCAACTGGACAGGCTAGGAATAATAGGGGCTATCCCGTGCATCTGTCACCAGATGGTGCTATACCTCTTGAATAAAATGCTCTAGAAGGAATGATCAAATTAGAAGAGCCTTTTACAAACACTTAATTCCGGTAAATATTTTGAAGATGTTGCCATTTTGGTGGCTGTAACAGATTATCTCGGTCCTAAGTAAGGCGAGATGAATTGGTTGAAGCTACATGTATTGCATGATTAGTTAGGGAACTAGTTACAAACTACTTATAGCAGATAAAGGAAAAGAAATAAATTAAAAGTTTCTAAATAAAGATCTGATGGGAACAACCAGATGAATTTCCTTGAACGAGGGTACGAAAATAGATTGTATGATGCTTGTTGTCTGACGATGTCTAATAGACTGTCTTCCTGATTTTGTAGTAGTTAAGTACTACCTCGGGAAGGTATATTCATGAAATGGTTCGGTGGGTGGGCGGATCCAAAGGGTCAGATGGCCGGATGTTGAATAAAAAATTATGTTAAACCCTAGGACTCTGCGGGATAAAAACGAGTAAGGGGAATGAGCGAGACCAAGTAGGATTACAAGATCCCTCTTCTTAGGGGAAAGTGATAACTGCCGTGCCTGCTTGTCAGGAAAAAGGGGTTATCGCCATGAACCAAGGGAGAACAAGAAAGCAAGAGCAAATTCTCAAGTTAAAGATCAAGAGAATCAAGACTAAGGACCACGATTTCGGGTGTGGGTGACTGAAAGATGCCAAGGACGGATTAAATTATGATAAGCAGAGAGAGACATCAAATTGATGACATTTACCCCCTTGGGTTGGCATTCGAGATAGACTGGAGTCTTGCCTAGGTGTCGGTCTCAAGTGGGAGGGATACCTGTAGATAGATTTATGTCATTCCCTGGAGCAGTCTGGAAGACTAAGGGAGGTGAGTAGGGTCGAGTCTGGGTCTGGCCCTCACATATTACCTCTAGCTTTGATGGATCCATCTGGATGCCATCTTGAGAGATAATGTGACCTAAATATTGAATCTCCTGTAAGAAAACTCACTTTTCTTTCTATTAATATAAAGTTTATTCTCTCGTAAAACTTGAAATATTACTTTGAGGTGTTGCTTGTGTTCGTCTAGTGAATTAGAGTAGATAATTATATCATCAAAGAACACTCCAGTAAAGGTTTGGCTTCTCCATCAAGCGGTTAAATGTGACTGTTGCATTGGTCAAGCCGAAAGTCATGAAAATGTACTTGTAAAGACCAAACGTAGTGCAAAATGTGGTCTTACAATGTCTTGGTCAACTATCCTTATTTGATAGTAACCATTTTTTAGGTCAATCCTACTGAAGTAAATCGACCCTTGTAGCTTATCAAATAGGTCTTCTACCCTTGGAATGGGAAACCTATTTTTGATAGTGATCCTATTTAGTGCTCTATAGTCGACACACATACGATATGTGTTGTCTTTCTTTTGCACTAATAACGATGGTGAACAAAATGGAGATGAGCTAGGCCTAACCATGCCCTTCTTAACCAACTCATGCACTTGCCACATAATCTCCTCTTGTTGAGCTTGGGAAACTCTATAAGGAGGTTTATTAGGAAGTGAACTTCTTGGAAGAAGTTCAATTGCATGTTCTTCATTGCCTGGAATTTTTAAATTGATTAGACTAATTTACTCTAGCATGATTCTCATTGGTCCACTTCTATGTCCATCCAATAGGATTTGAGGGGAGGCTTGGGGCAAGTGACCTAGGAGCTTGACATGTGTTCACTATTCCCTTTGTGTGAAGGGAAGCCTTGGAGTGTGTGTGTGTGTGTTTCTCTCTCATCCCCTGCAAAATGGGCTTGCCCCCTCCTTCCTAGGGATGTGGAAAGAACTTTTAGTCTTCCCCATGACAATCCAATTCCCCTATGCTTTGTCCATTGGATAAAAGGTTAAATTTTTGGAACCTTAGCCTATGGAAGTCTTAATGGAGCTGAACCTGAGGTCTTTTAAGCCCCATTGAAGCACGTTTCTCTTTTGCAGGCTATCCCCCTTTGGATCCCTATTTTCCCTCCTTTGGATCCTTGACAGAGACTACCAATATTCTAGCTTTTACTCTCCCGGTACTCCCCCGTATTAAATGATCGAGTATTAGATATTAGTTTTTATGACATAACATCACTGAAAACAAGCTTTCCCTTAGAGACAGAGTTACTTATGCGTGTATTGAGTGTATCGCATGAAAATGGCAGCAAACATAGCAAAAAGATAGCCACATCGCATCATCAAAGTTAAGACCTTTGGCAGTAAGCTATGAAAAAATATTGTTGAACTCATTCAAATGAGAGATACTGCTGCTACTTTCTTTCATGTTGATACACATAAGTTTCTTCATAGGAAAAACCTTGCTCCATGCATTTTTTCCATCCTAGGCGGCACATAAAGCATCCCATAAATCTTTGGCATTGGTATTATCTACTGTTGTGAAGTAAATAGATTCACTGAGTGCATGAGAATGGTCACCATAGCATGCTCATTAAAATTTTCCCACTGATCATCAATGTACGCATTCTCTTTTCATGAGCACAAAAGAAAAACCGGATGGCGAAATGATGGAGGGAGTAAAAGCACAAATCCACCTCCTTGTAGGGAGTAAAACACTCAACAAAGCACATTCACTCTCAAGTGCTAGTGACACATAAACTAGATGCATCCAAAACTCCCACTAGAACTGTAATGGCTATCATTACCAACGATGTTCATAGATATGTTGTGTATAGATGTAGAAAATCAGCTCCATAAAATACCAAAATATGCATACATGGTTTGCATATCTACCTGCAACTTCTCAAATACCCTGCAATTGATTAACCAATATCTTTCAAACCGTTCAAAATTTGCTAAAACTTCCTTCTGCAAAGTTGTAGATCTCAAAAAAATGGTAAGTGGAAGAAGGAATGGACATGAAATATGCTGCTTTTATAGGTCAAAATAGATCTATAAAAATCTGCAGTACCCTCGACCTGTAGATAGTTTGCCAAACGTACAACAAAATTGGTGCTGAATTTGAAAAAACTTTCAACTGGAAAGTTGTAGACCACGACGTTTTTTGGTAAGGTCAACAAGAATCAAGCTGAAAACCAACCTTTTCCTTAGCTCCAATTCTGCTACAAAACATTGTTGAAACTTTTAAAGCATCACTGCAATATTTGTCGCAATGTTGCAATGATGCAAGGCCTTCACTCCGACTGTGATACCACTTAGGAGTTCATGGTGCATGCAGAGTGCGAGGGAGAAGAAGAGAAGACATGACTGCAATATGGATAGAGATCTCAGTGGGGGGTTTTGGAATTCTACCTCACTACTTCTTATTGTTATGGGCGATCGGCTACTTGGCTTGAACCCTAACAAAAGAGAAGTGGATTTTAGCAGCCAAGGCCTTGGAAATAGAGAAACAAAGACGAACGGCTTGGCATGATCAACACTTGAAGGCGAAAAGGTTTGGAAAAGGCTAGTTATTTTATATAAGGTCAAGTCCTTAAAGAAAGAAAATAAATTGCTCCCAATGTGGCAAGGACCATTTGTTATCACACCAATATTATTTCTCAAGGAGCTATGCAACTACACACCCTATCTAGAGAATCTCTACCATTAGTCAATGGGTCTTTCCTTAGGCCATACCACACTTAGAATCACTAGTTTGCACATGCCTTTCCTAACACCTAGTTTGACTAGCTTTTGGTTTCCACCAAGCTTTCCCAACCCTCACATTAGCTCCATCAGTTCGCCCTCCGGTTTTGGCTTTGCCAAAGCATTCTTTTTCCTCGTGCTTCTATCCCATCTTTGTCTGATTGTCACCTGCTATCTTTATTTTGATAATTGTTGTAACTGCTGGATAGCTTCTACCTATTCTCGAGGATGTCTTTATAGTGTTTCCCTCTTTCACGTCTTGTTCAAGATCTCTCTCTCTCTACTCTTGAATAGCTTGTTTTTTGGTGAAACCTTCTTGTAGTCTGGTGGATATCCGTATTTAAATACAACCCCCTTTCAATTAATTTCTCTTTGGTCCCTTACTTAATGATTTATCCTCCTGCTGTTTCTCTCCTATACTCCTTACTCTCCTCTCTTACCTCCACTCATCCCTTCATTTCCCTTTCTCTTTTTCCAACTCCCCATATACTCCTCCATCCAATCTCTCCTCTACTCTCTCTCTTCCTTAAAATCCCACTCTTTATCTCTTTGCACTTTTCCTCTTCTATCTCTCTCTCTCTCTCTCTCTCACACACACACACACACACACACACACACACTTTTCCTCTTCTATCTCTCTCTCTCTCTCTCTCTCTCTCTCTCTCTCTCTCTCTCACACACACACACACACACACACACACACACACACACACACACACAATTCTCTTTCCTTCCTTTCATTTCTCACCCACTTTTTCTATCCCCCCTCTCTCTCCCTCCTCAAATACACACACACACACACACACATAAACACACACACTATCCCTCCTCCAAAACTCTGTGTGTGTGTGTGTGTGTGTGTGTGTGTGTGCCATTTTTTGACCTATTAGACAACAGTTCACTCATTTTATCATAACGTTTTCATTTAAACTCCAATTTAGGTGATCTATAGCCTCAATCAAAGAGCACGATGCCCTCTATATATTGAGTTAAAGACATAATTTTTGTGTGCAATGGAAGGCTTTGCTGTAACAGCATCTCGGAATTGAAAAACATGTCAAAACTTTATGTTTTTGTTGCCGGCTTGAAGGCAATGTCGAACAAAACTTGCAAGGGTAAAAATACACACTCTCCATGGAGAATGATGCAAAATCTCCAAGGAATTTGGATGCTAATCCAACCATATCATCTACAGTAGAAGAAATGATAATGGCTTACTTGGTTTCATTACAAGAAATCGCTAACAAGCAAGGTGAAGAGTTGCGCACACTTGCAATGGAGAATGGCACTTTAAGAGTTCTTGTTGTGGATAATGAGCACCTCAAGAAGGTTCTTGAAATGCAAACAACACTCTTGATGCATCTTGAGAATGAAGTTCAAGAATGTAAGCGCTCTCTTGTTGACATGAATATATTGAAAAAGCGCTTGAATAAAGTTGAGAATGATCATGTATTGAAAGAGGAAATGATAGATACAATACAACATGATATGTGTGAGATGAGAAATGCATCCAAATCATGGGCTGATATATGTAAGGATAATGTGGTTTCTACATCTCCTATCACGCAAGCCGTTGTCCAAGCAAAGAATGTAGAGAATGTGGACACTCAAGAATTGCATGATTGGACAAAACACTCAAAGAGTCATCATTCGTGGGATCAAGGAGGAAAGCATGGAAACACCCCAATCTCTTGTGGTTTCCATTGAAGAGTTTTTTGCTACATACTTTGGCATGTCTAGTTACATGGCTTATGGTGCAAATCGAGTTGGAAAACTAGGAGTACCTCGCTCGAGAGAAAGACTTACCAATGACTCCAATGTGATACTTCTTGTCAAAACATAGGAGGATGATGTGCAAAAAATTCTTGGATTTGACAAATATGATGTGCATTCTTTGATGTGGGCCAAAAATGCAAAGCAATGTAGAGGCCAAGGAGGCATAGCATGTATGATCAAAAAGGGTTTGAAAGATGTTTCCATTGTCAAAGAAGATAAGTATAAACGGTACTTATGACTGAAAATCAGTCCACCAAATGGTCAACTCATGTTTGTGACTGGTTGCTACATTCCTCACTATGACTCCAACTTTTATGCTCGCTGAGGGATATGGATAGAGATCAACCCTTTTTTGAACTAGAGGAAGACATTGCTCATTACAAAGACCAGGGTTGAAGTCATTGTCTTTGGAGACATGAATGCTTGCACAAATATGGTACAACACAACACACAACAAGTTGACATGCCGCATGTCTTGAGAAGAATGGATGACTCATACATGTATAATTGAAGTTCAAATGATGCAAAAGAAATGGATCACTATGAAAAGTCACTTCTACATATGTGCAATAGTACCGGAATGCTCATTGCAAATGGTATATCTTTATGGAAAGGCACCAATGACTTTACATGTATAAATCACAATGGTGACAACATGATTGACTATATATTATTTTTAGAAGCCACTCTAGAATGCATACAAAGCTTTACACTTGGTGAATGGAATCTAGATTTGGATCATAGAATGTTATGTATGGACCTGAAGTGTGGTAAAAGACGCGAGTATGTAGCCTCCAATCATGATGTAAATCATTTGTACCTACCTCTAAACTTCAGACGATCACTTATATATGCTGATATGGTGGACCAAATGTTAATTCTGATAGATCAAAAGAGCCCAACATTAGAATGCAAGTGGAAAGTTCTCAAAGAAGTAATTTTCTCTTGTGCAAAGGAATGCTTTTCGGTGAAACACATGTCTTGCAAAAGGTCTAGGAAGGGTAGCACCAAGAAGAAATGGTTTGACATGGAGTGTAGTCAAGCCCAAAAACACTTGCTAAGTATGGATTCAAACAAAGACAAGGAATTTTACTTGGAACGTTCACACACATAAAAAGCACTTGTTCAAAAAAAGAGGAGAAGGTAGGAAGTCAAAAAAAAACTTCTTTTAGTGCAAGAGAAAGCACATGCATGTGGCAAGTTTTGGCAAGATCTAAAAGGCAAGCATGTTGAGAGCTTTGGTGACTTGACTCTTGAGAATATGCATACTCATTGGAAGAATCTCTATGAGCAACCCACTGTTGATAAGATGGAGTGTTGTAGCTCCCTTCTATTTATGCCTCCCTTATTTACCATTGAAGATGTATGCCGTGTGCTTGAGAAACTTGCTACTCGCAAGGCAGGGGACCTTCAAGGTGTCAAGGCTGAAATGATTAAATGGACAAGCAAGAAAACATGATCTTGGATACACAATATGTTTAACCTTGCACTTCAGTATGGCATGCCTCATGATTGGATTTCCAATTGGATCAAACCTTTGCACAAAGGAGGAGATGTAAACAATGTGAACAACTATCGCACTATAATGGTTGGTTCTTTGATCGAAAAGTTATTCGAATGTATCATGGAGATGAAGATAAGTGAATGGGCTAAAAAGAATGGCAAACATGTGTTTGGCCGAGCAGGTTTTCAAAAGCATCAGATCACTATTGATCACCTTGTCACTCTTCGAGTTCTTATGGAAGCCTCTTGATTGAAAGGAAAAAGTTGTATTGTTGCTTTGTGGATTTCAAGAAAGCTTTTGACATGGTACCACGAGGAAATCTTTGGAGACATATGCAAAGCCTTCAAGTGCCGAGAGAATTTATGCATGGAGTCTTTCGTATCTACCAAAAAGTGATATGTCAACTACGTATGGGAGATGGAATTCCAGAATTTTTTCCACACACCATTGGTGTCAAACAAGGATGCCCACTTTCCCCAACCCTCTTTGGTATACTCATTGATGAATTGAAATGCATGGTTCTTGATTTTATGCAGCAAGAAGGCATAGAAGAGGTCAAAAGCGGAAGTGTTGTGATCATGCTTTTGCTTTATGCCGATGATGTAGTGCTCTTGGCACATACTTTAAAAGATGCACAAAAGCTTATGAGTGTCTTGGAACGCTTTTGCCTACATAGAGGGCTGATCGTGAATGGATCCAAAACCAAGGTTATGCTTGTAAATACCCTCAATGAAGAAAATCCATGCATTGCATACAACAATGAGGAACTTGAAGTGGTAGATAGCTTCAAGTACCTTGGCCTTGAGGTTCCATCCAATCATAAATGGAAGGATTGTGCAATGCGTCGCTTGGAAGCCAGAGAGAGGGCTTATTATGCATTTGAGAACATGTGCAATGTTGTAGAGATCAAGTGTTGGGCTCTCAAAAAGTACCTCTTTTACACATTGGTGACACCGGTGCTTCTTTATGGAGTGGAGGTGTGGGGTGGTAGCATCGGGACTTCTACTTGGAAAGAGTTTGAGAATGTCCAAAAGCGTTTTCTCACCAACTTTCTCCAAGTCAAGACACAAACACCCTACATGCTCTTACTTCTTGAGTCACGATTTCTTCCCATTGAGAACTTGGGGATGCAAAGGGTTGTGGAGTACATGCTTAAGACACAACGTAGCCCTTTGTATCGACTTCCTAGAATCGCATATGAAGAAAGTCAGAAGATCCAAAATACATGCAAGAGCAAAATACTAAGTTCGGGGTGGATGCTTGACATCAAGAAATGGTTTGGAAGATGGGATGCATGTCACTTGGTCAAGGATGCATCAATTGAGTCCCAAGTTAATGAGGCCTTCTTACAATGCCAATGTATCACAGCTTGGGAGATATCCGGTTGTTCTTACTTCAGCCATTACACTACACATGTTGCCTCAAACTACAAATCTCTCTTCTTCTCTAAACGAGGTAACCGAACCCAGCCATACATTCTTGAGCCCATACCATTGAGTGTGATCTGCACCATTGCCTCCATTCATCTTAGCTCCCATTCTCTACGTTGCAAGATAGGACACTAGGGAACTAGCGAGGAGTCTCATTGAATTTGCACCTTATGTCCTCGTCAAGTGCGAGAGATTGAGTACCACACACTACTTGAGTGCTTATCTTTTGACCACATTAGGTCCTCTTTTCCCCATATATTCAACCATGAGATCTCCCTACATACCTTCCTCTCCCAACCATGATGTGAACTCTCTATTGCGACGCTCATTTCAACCATTTTTGAGCATCGAGTCACTTATGACCTCCACTCACACCATGTGACATGGTCATTTGGTCCCATAGGTCATATTTGACCTCCAAGGATGATAATAGAACTATCTACCTCTCTCTCTCTCTCTCTCTCTCTCTCTCTCTCTCTCTCCAAACCAATTTTTCTTAGACTTTTCTTCTATTCGATATTTTGAATACATCACTACAACCTCATCTTTCACTGATTGTCCCACTCGCACCCATCGCTAAACTACCCCTCTCTCGCCCCCTCTCACCCTTGGCTTGGTCACCCCATTCACTCTATCTCTCTATCTCTTGCCCCTCCTAACCCTCATTGCCTCAATTGCAATCTTTTATCACGCTTGCCCTCATTTTTCTTGCCCACCCTCTTTTATGCCTCTCCTTTGCTTGTACTAGCCTAGGCTCCCTACTATCTCACTTATCAATCGCTCGCTGCGTCCCTCGCCTACCCTTGCATGCACTCACCCTATCACCCCTAACTTCTCCTACTCGTCACTTTCCTGGGATGGTTTGAGTACTTGCCCCACTTCCCTCTTGCTTTGCTTGCATTGTGGGCCCTACTCCCCCAAATTGTTGCTTGTCTCTTGCCTTGCTACACCTCTCCGCTCATACTTGCCCCTTTTACCACTCTACCCCTCACCCGGACTTGCAATATTCCTTAGCAGGTAGAGGATCCGTTTTTACCCTAGGACATCATTCCAAGATGGATGACTACTCCATTTGGTGCTTGGGAGACGTAGATGTCACAAGCATGTCTTCTCTTTAGTCCATTTCATTCTCCCAAGTAGAGCGACAAGTTTTACTTGGTATTTGAGAGACGTCGTCATCACAAACATGATTCTAAGTATGTATACAACTTAAATTTGTGCACAATAAAAAGAGAACTAGTCTTATAAGACAAAAACATTGGTCATTTAGAAGAAATTTATACATTTTCTTACTCTAATGTAGCATTGTAAGCATTGACAAGGTTCATCCTATCCTTAAGTTGTATTTCTTGCATCCATCTAGCATCTTAAAAGGATAATTTTTGAACTTAATAAAATACCATCGGCGGATAATCTTACCATGTCGTACTACCTTGTCTTCATGCCAAAGGATAGCTTCCGGTTGTAGCACCTCCTCTTGGTCTTCGATTTTGGGAGGGTCTTCAATAATTGGTTCACTTGGTGGCTCTTCTTTGCAAGGCTTAAGTAGGCTCACATGAAAATCATTGTGTATGAGCCAATGGTTGGGCAACTTTAATTGATAAGCCATATCATTGATTGGATTCAAGATTTGAAAAGGACCTTAGTATCTTTTTGCTATTTTGCATAATAGTTTTGATGGCCCGTAGGATTTTTGCCCATCGTTTTCCTCAATCGAGCCTTGGGAAGCTTAAGTAAAACCCAATTTTTTTCTTTGAACATTAAGGCCCTTCTGTGCTTGTCAGCGGCAATTTTCTGCCTTTGTTGAGAGATGGATATAACCTCCTTAATCTTTTGAAAAACTTCTTGTAGGTCACAGCTATACTCATCGGCAACTAAGATCTTCCCATGTACTTTAAGTATCAAGGCACTTTTAGGTCTTCCCTGAGTGATTCCAAAAGGTTCTTTTCCCATAGAAGTATGGAAAGTATTATTGTACACATAATCTACAAGACGTAAGTCTTTTACCATTGTGAGCGTTGATCTACTTGTGTAACATAAGTCTTTAGTAAATCGAGTATCATAAGATTGACTATCTCACTTTGGCCATCCGTTTGTGGGTGATAGACCAAAGAGAAACTCAATGTTGTATCTAGATTTTCAAAGGGACCTTTCCAAAAATTAATGGGTCATTCTAGGATCTCTATCAGACACGGTGGATGTTGGAAATCCATGGTTTTAAAATATGAGATATGAAGAGAGTTTCCATTTGGTGTGCCTTAATAGTACTTTTGATAGGAATAAAGTTTGCTTGCTTGCTAAACTTGTCAACTATTGTCCATATTCTCGTATTCCCATGGATAGGCTTGGGTAATTCAAAGATAAAATCCATGGATATACTCTCCCATGGTGAATTAGGGTTTGGCAATGGCTAGAGTAATTGAGGTTGCTTCCCTCTATCGTACTTAGTCTTTTGGCATACTACAAATTTTGAAACATACTGTTGTATGTCCACTTTCATGGTAGGCGAATAGAAGTACATCTCTCCTCCTTCAAGAGTAGGTTGAATGCCTCTATGCCCTTCAGAGGGAGGAGCATGGGATTCATACATAAGTTTCTCACGAAGGGAGTGGGTAGCACATAGCCTGTTGTTGTAGAGAAGATGTTGGGGCTCAACAACACAAGAAACTCTCTCTCACACATGCTCTCAAACAAAGAATAGATACTCACTCCATGATCAGACTCAACAAAAGACACAATCAGATAACTTTAGACTCAACAAACAAAACATAGAGAGAAGATCAGACAGAGCAAAGAACACCATGGCTAAGCAGAACCTCTCAAATACAAATATATCCAAATCAGATCATACAAAATAAACTTATGGAACCAAAATTCAATGAGAAGTCCTCTACTCCAAAGATGAAGTGTAGGCAAAAATAATTCTTCTTTGATGGAAAAAGACCATATAAACTCCATCGGATCATCCTCCTTGTTGAAATAACTCCTCATAAATTCCATCAGATCATCCTCCTTGCTGAAAACTTGCAAAACCATCAGAATCAACATTAACATGGACACTTTAATTGTAATTTAATTGTAAAAACCACTCCTGAAATTCCACATTCTGATTATCCACCATCAATTCTCCCATATCCGCAACCTGTTTTTTCACATCTACCACCTGTTTATGCACATCAATTGACATTCCCTCTGGAAAATATTGCTCTGTAGATATTTCACAAATCCGTTGCATTGTTGATATTCCGCACTGTGGATTATCCGCACTTCCAATGAAATTTATCCAATCCTGTATTTTGAAAAACTGATTATCCTCCTTAGTAAAGCACAATCCACTAAATCTATTTGTCAATTCCGCGTGAAATTTTTGAGAATGCAAATTTGCCTGAAATTTTTGAATATCCATTAAAATCAAGTATATAAGCTTCTTATAATCCGCATAGATCCTGTCAACTTGATGAGTTGAAACTGCATCCACAAACAATAAATTTTGATCATTATGCACTTTGTAGCACATTCCTCTTCCAAAAATTAGCAACTCCAAACTTTGGACACATGAAAATCTGAATTTTGATATTTTGCCATCCAAATATGATAATCCACTCTGTAAGAATCCACTTCTACTACATCATCAACTTTAAAATAAAACATCCTCCAATAAAAGCATGTTTGGATTGAGAACAACTTGTCCCACATCAATTTTAGAATATACATTCATTGATATTTCATCATTTTGTATTCCAAAGATGATTGCCTTGCTCCACAAAACCTGTTAAACCTATTTTATACTCTTTAAAGACTTTCTCTTGACATTCCTCATGCTCAATATGATATGTGAGACCTTTTCCTGATTCATCCCTATCTAGATTAGAACAACAATCAATCTGATTCTTCCAATTCTTTGCAACTGAAACATATCCTTGCTTGAGATCAACCTGTGACATCAAAATATGTCCTTCAAAACATTCAAAACCAAAATTTTGATTCGCTTGATCATCCACAACATCTGGTATAGTGGTCTGATGTTTTGTTTGAATTCGATCAACACAATCAGCATCTATAAACTCCTTCAATGTTCCTTCAAAACCTTTTTGTAGCATTTTCACCTGTAGGGGTATTTTTGGTGGAGACTCCTCTTGAACTGATATGTTTTCCAAAAATTCATCCTCTGCAACGCTGATTTCAGGAAATCTAATTTTAGGAAATTTGATTTTCAACAATTCCTCCTCTGCATTCATCTCACTATCCACCTCTTCAAGTGGGCTTTGAATAACATGAAGAACATCATGGTTACGTATGACATGCTTCTCCCCACAAATAGGGTAACCGTATTTTCCATATGCAAACAACATAGTTTTAAGCAATGGATCTTCTTGTTCCACTCCATGGGTATACTCTAGTGGTAGGTTAAGGGTATCTAGGGGCTCTTCTAGGCTCTTTTGGCCAACCTCCTTTTGCATATCCTTTTCCTCCATCTTTGGTATCCCTACTTGGTGGATTACGGGCTCCATGATCCATCCATCATCATCATCATCATCATCACTCCAATCCCCTTCAAAACTCATTCGCATATGCATCCCTCAGCTTCTCACATGCTTTTTGCAACTTGAAAACCTTCTTTCTACTAGAACATGATTTTCACCTATCCCGTCTATGATCATCTAGCCATTCATATGCATTATCCAAGTCATCTTGAAAATCATCTAGCTTCTCTAAGGCTCTTTCCATTTTGTTATAGGAAGTTGCCTTTTGCAATTTGCGGCTAATTTTGTGAAGTTTTGTGCACAAATTCACCATGCACCACTTCCTACAAGCATCTCTCTTTGAGCACTCATCAACTACACATGGACAATCATCCACCTCATGCTTCTTACTCATGCAAACCTCACATTTCTCTTTCTTTCTTTTACTCCCCATAACATTCACTTCATTAAAATATAGCAATCATGTTTAGCCCTCAAGATCGATGCACCACACCAATCTGAGACCCAATCAATTCGCTATACAAAGAGCCACGGATGCTGTGCCGGGATCCGCATAGTCCATCTAATTGGTTGCTTAAATTGATTGGGATATTTTAGTTTAGTGATGTATTTATATGTTTTGAAAGATTCAATAAAAGATACCATTCTTGAGTTTATTTGCTTTGACATATCTGATTATCAACATCAGATTCAGCATCAAATTTCTCTGTCTGATTTCAAGAAAATGTTTTTTTGTCTCTGCAAAATCATCCAAATGTTTTCTATTTTGCACAGTCTAAATTTGTGCAGCATGAATGTACAACACCTTGTTGAATGTGTGCAACCTGAATCTTCAACACCTTGATGAATCTATGCAACTTGAATCTGTAGCACTTATAGCAACAAAATCTAAATTTTGAATCTGCAGCAATGCTTCCAATCAAACATGATCTGCTGCTCAGTCTAAAAATTTCTCCTTCGGGATAGGTTCTTTCATAGCATCATTACTCTCGTGAAACATAAACACCAACCTTGAATGCGAACATAGAAGGTAATCAGACCCACCAAACATACCATTACATTATGTAATCAACAAGACAAGAATGTCAAACATAACACACAAAAAATTGCAATAGGTTCACCAAATGTGTTGGGGGAACCTTCAATGGCCCAACGGGAAAAATGAAAAAATCAGAGTTGGTCGTTGTGACATACATAATCAGTTAATGAAACAAAGATACCCGCAACAATGCTGACACTGAGAGAATTTCGACCAAACCCTAAAAAAGCTCTAAACACAGCAGGATTGCCAAATGTGTTGGGGTTCAACAACACAAGAAACTCTCGGACTCAACGGGAATCCGACTCAGCAGTGAAATCCAACTTCAAATAAATATCAAACTCAACAATAGTAATCCAGAATCCGACTCAGCAAGATTTGATTGAGAAACATCTGACTCACCAATAATCAGACTGACCAAATATCAGACTCACCAATATGCAGAGTCAACAACTAATCAGACTCAGCAAGATCCCAGTCATCAACAGAAGATAACCATCTTGCAAGGTGAATAGTTCCTCTTTCTTCCCCAAAGCAAGGGTTGACATTATGCCTTTAAAGTCAGGGTCAGTAGCATACTTATCTATATAGAAGATAGATCATTGTGAGTTGCTATAGACACCGCATCAAATTTTGGTTGTCGTGAAAGTGCATTGGCCCCTTGATTGTGCTTACCATAGCAATGTGAAAATAAAATTGCAAAAGAAAATTTTCCACCTCATTTGTGTTTCGGAAAGCTTGGTTTGCATCATCAAGTATTTAACACTTTGATGGTCTGTTCATAAACTAAATGGAGTCCCCAATAGATAGTGCGTCCATGTGTCTAGGGCATGTAGAACAACTAAAAGCTCATTCTCATAAATTCCTAAGACCCATTCATCCGTGTTAAGACTTCGGCTCTCATATGCTATGACATGCCCTTCTTGAAGCAAGACTGCTCCAAGGCAATCACCACAAGCATCACATTGGACCTCAAATGGCTTTGAGAGATCCGGAAGCATGAGGAATGGTTGGGAGGTAAGATTCTCTTTGATCTTGTCAAAAGTATTTTTCTCCTTAGGAGTCCATGAATACTTAAGTTTCTTCTTTGTCAAGTCATGTAATGGTCCTGCTATTTGAGAAAAAATTTCTATGAAGCGTCTATAGTATGCACAAAAACCAACAAAGATTCTTAGCTCATGTAGATTCCTTGGATTAGGCCATGCTTTTATTACCTGTTACCTCTATGGATTCATATGGATACCATCTTGAGAGATAATTAGGACTAGGTATTGAATCTCTTGAAGGAAAAATTCACTTTTCTTTTGGTTGAGAAAAAGCTTGTTCCCCCTCAAAGCTTGAAAAATCACTTGGAGATGTTGCTTGTGTTCCTCCAAGGACTTGGAGTAGATGATGATATCATCAAAGAACACTCTAGTGAATTTGCAGTAGGGTCTAAAGATTTTATCCATTAGATGATTGAATGTGGCTGGTGCATTGGTCAAGCCAAAAGGCATGACTAGATATTCATAAAAGACCAAACGTTGTACGAAATGCGATCTTTAGGATATATTCATGCATTATCTTTATTTGATGATAGTGGCCACTTTTAAGGTCAATCCTACTGAAGTAGGTAGAGCCTTGTATATTTTCAAATAGATCTTCTACTTGAGGCATGGAAAATTTGTTTTTGTTAACAATATGGTTTAGTGCTTGATAGTCCACACACATACGGTATGTACCACCTTTCTTTTGCACTAAAAGGATTGGAGAACAAAAGGGAGAGGAGCTAGGCCTTACCATCCCTTTGTCTACCAATTCTTGTACTTGCCTCATGATCTCCTCTTGTTGAGCTTGGGAAACTCGATAAGGAGGGTTGTTAGGCGGTGAGATTCCTAGTAGGAGCTCAATTTGATTTTCATAATCCCCTCATTTGGAGGTAAGTCCATGGGGATATCATCAATGAGCACATCTTGGAATCCTTTTACAAAATTAACCAAGTATAACTCTTCTTCATTTCTACCATTGAGGATCATTTAGGGACTCTGACAAAAATCATCTACGTAGCTCTTCATTGATTTATCAAAAGCAGGAGGATTTACAAGTGGTATAGTATGACCAGACCCACTAGCATCTATATACATGTTCTTTCCCCTAGAGGTGAAGTAGATTCTCCTTTTAGAGAACTTCATGTTGGCAACCATGTGGTTGAATCATGGTGCCCCTAGGATAGCATCCTCATGTTGGAGAGGAGAGATGAAAAAGTCTTCTTTGTCGAAATAGCTTTGGACATGAAGGCTCAACTTCCCAATCAAGGGAGTATCAAAGGCTTGTTGTCCCTTGAAAGCTATGTCAGATGTTACGATATCTCTCATATCAAAAGCTTGAATGCCCAACTTGGTGGCCAACTCCATTGAGTAGAGCCAGGCTCAAACAAGATGAAGGCATCGTGCTCCCTTACCTTTCCCCAAGCATAGGAGAGAGGCGATCCTTTGCAATGAGCATCCTCTTTTAAGGCTTTGATGATGTTAGCTGTAGGAGTCTCATTGAGGGCATTTCTCTTGGGGCAAGAACGATATCCATGTCCTAGGTCCACACAGTTAAAACATTTTTGGTCCTTGCGAAAACCCTCAGGATCTTCACGAGAGAGTTTATTTTTACCTTTGTAAACTCCCTTCTCCTTGGACCAATTGTTGTTGTTGTTGTTGGAATTGCCTTGGAAAGAATTTTGGGTATTGGTTTTCCCCCTTGCATCATTTTTGTATTTGATTTCCATGGGCTTGACATTCCATCTAGCCCCTTGTTGGAAATTGATGCACGAAGAAACCATAGTGTGGTGGATTACTTTGACGATAGAACCAGACCGTTGGGAGTTTACGTACTCGGTCATCTCTTCACGTAAGCCCGCACAGAGTTGTTGCTTTTTCTTGCAAAATTCTATCTTTTGAAAGACAATAGCCTTGAGATGTAAATCCCAAAACTTGTCTACATATTTGTGGATAGACTCATGGGACAGAAGCTTCAAACTACACCATATGGTAATCACTTTCTCCCCTTTGCATCGCTTGCTTGGAATTGCTTCATGATGGAAACTCATAAAGTTTTCCATGTCTTTGGGGCTTCTCTGTTTCCACGAAGGCTAGCCCACCATTGACGAGCTTCTTTCTAGTGCATAGCTACATGGCGTAGCTTGGAGGACTCCGTGAAGCCCTCTGTAGACATGTAGTAGTGTTAGTGTGTATACGCGCTTCACCAGGGGCACTTTTCTCCCACTGGGTTTTTCCCCCTGGACATCTGGTGTGAAAGGACACCTTATCTCTTAGGGTCTCATATAAGCTTTGTAGCTCTGAGTTTGAATATACATTATTATTTTAATACAGAGAGATAGACTACAGAGATCTCGTACACAAGCTCTGTGTCTTCTCCTTCTCCATCTTCTTCCTACTCTGAGCTGCTATCTTCCTTCTATTTCCTGTTTCATCATCTTCAACAATTGGTATTAGAGCAAGGTGATTTCCAGAGCCTCTACTTGCGTTTTCGCGTCCGCGCGCGCAATCACAGTTTTCAGGCAGTTTTCGGAATATTTGCTCGTGGGAGAATCCTTGACATTCCGGGAGTATTCTGATCAGGCGACCTGGGGGTTTGACCCCCGTTTTTGAAGCCGTTCGAGCCCTCAGAATTTTGTTATGAGCAGCATAGCAGAAGTTACTTTTCGGAGGCGTTTTGATCAAGAGGGTGTGCTTTTTGACATATTTTCTTCAGGTAAACAGTTCTTTTGGGAAGCAGCTTGTCTTAGCTTTTTGCTAAGATTTTGTGTAGAGTTTTGCTTGCATTGGAGAGGAGATTTTTGAATCTCTTGGAGGTTCTTTTGCTCTCTTGTGTGCATCCACAATATGGCTCAATCTATGGAGAAAGAGATTTTTGGTGCGTTTACATCCGAAGACAAATTGGATGGTACCAACTATTCTCTTTGGTCTTTTATGGCCAAAAATGTTTTGGTTGGTAAAGGATTGTGGGATTATGTATCTGGAGATGAAGTTCGTCCAGGTAGCATTGCACCTGCCACGCCTGGTCGTGGTGCATCTGTTGGTGCAGGACCCTCACAAGTCACTCCAGAGCAAAAGAGATGGGATACTAAAGATGCACAAGCTATGGCTGTGATTGCCTTAACCATAAAGAGGACAATCACACCACATATCAGATCTTGCAGAACTTGTGAGGATGCTTCAAACACTCTGCAAGCTATGTTTGGAGGAAGAAACGCTGCCAGAATAGAGTTTTTGAAGAAACAACTTGACAAAATACAGATGGACGAAGGTGACGATATCATCGAGCATCTTACAAAAATCAGGGATCTTAAAGAGCAATTGCTTAGCATTGATGAAGTGATTCCAGAGAAGGACTTGGTTTCCAAAACACTCAATTCACTACCACCATCTTATTTGACTTTTCAGACTTCTTTGACTCTGTCTTTGCGAGCTAATCCTGAGCCTCTTCATTTTGAAGAGTTAGTGGCTTTGATATTGCAGGAGGATCAATCACGTAAGAACAATTCTTTACAGGTGGATGGTATGGATCATGCTCTTGTTGTACAGAACAGAAACAAGGGTAAAGAGAGTGCTCATCACTCCAAGTCTGGTGCATGACAATCTTTAGAGAAGTCTAAAGGTGATTCGGACAAGTCCAAGAAGAAAGGTAAATGTCACTACTGCAAGAAACCTGGTCACTACATTAGTGAGTGTAAAAAGTGAATTGCTAAAGAAAATAAGAAAGATTCAAGTTTGGTTGTTTTAGCTTCTGGTGATTCTTCTATAGCTAAAGAAGAGTCTGCAAACTTTGTGCAGGATTCTTATGCTTTCTTAGTATATTCAGATTTTTCTACTTACAGAGTTGACGAGACACAAATGATTTGGTACTTTGATAGTGGTGCATCCAGGCATATTACTTCAAGGAAGGATTTGTTTTGTTCATTGGATGCAGCTCCAGCAGGAAAGAAGGTGACATGTGCAAATAATGCTTCTTATCCAATCAAAGGCGTTGGTAAGATTTTGATTACCATTTCAAATGGTTAAGATTTATGCATGCCAGATGTCTTATATGTTCCAGGGATCAAGAAGAATTTGTTGTTTGTATCCTCTCTTGCAAAAAATGGTCTTCGGGTCATTTTTGAGGATGACAGATGTGTTGTACGAGATCGAGAGAATGGTTATTCTCTTATCACTACAGGTACGCTTGAAAATGGACTATTTGTGCTAGATCGTTATGAAAAGCAGATTCAGGTATGTATTTCAGAAACAAAGACTCCGGCCATGTAGGATGCTGAGTTGTGGCATGCTAGATTTGGGCATGTTAGTTATGGCAGTTTGATGACTTTACAACGTCACAATATGGTACATGATTTGTCTTTATTGGAGATGCCACCAAGACATGTATGTGAAGGTTGCGTTCTTGGAAAGATGCACAGATTTTCATTTTCGCAGGATGGTTCAGTTAAAGGGAAACAAAAGTTGCAGCTTATACACAGTGATGTATGTGGTCCTATGAGGACGCCATCTATAGGAAACAGCCTTTATTTTGTGACCTTCATTGATGACTTTTTGAGGTTTTGTTGGGTGTATCCACTCAAAGAAAATTCAGATGTGTTTGCAATTTTTCAACATTATGTCGCCATGGTTGAAAATGAAACAGGTTGCAAAGTACAGACTCTTCATACCGATCGAGGAGGTGAATACATGTCAGGTGCATTTAAGGATTTTTTGGGAAAGAAAGGCATTAAACACCAATGCACTATGCCATACACACCAAAAAAAAACACACCAAAGAAATTCTCCTCTTTTCTCATGTGTCCTATCTACTTCTCTAGTCGAATGATGACTCCATCAGAAAAGGGATACACGGCAGTGGAGCACATGGTGCTTGCATTAATGTTTGCTACCACCAAATTTCACTATTATTTATTGTCTAGACCATTCATAATCTTAACAATGGAAGAAGTATTTCCTTATGTAATGCAGCACATGGATGTTTCTTCTAGGATTTCCAAATGGCTCACAAGGCTACAAGAGTTTGACTACACAATGCAAGTGGAGAACTCCACAAGGGCCAATCTAGGAGGTATTCTCACTCATTGCCACTATGAAAAGAAGCTAAAGATAAAGCCAAATGATCAAGATATTACACCTGTGCTGGAAGTCCCTAAGGTAGAGGAGGCTCACTCTCTTTTCTTTGATGGAGTCTACAACAGGAAAGTGGACAAAGCTGTAGCAGGCATTGTCATCTTCAACGAGCAAGGGGATAAAGTTTTCTCCATTGGGAATCTCTTGGATTCTCACTCTAACAATGAGGCAGAATATGCAGCCTTAACTCTTGGGTTAGAGTGGTGTGTGACACAAGGCATTCAACGGTTAAATGTATTTGGTGATGCCATGCTTTTAATAAAACAAATACAAGGAACTTGGGCTTGTAAAAATCATAGCTTGCTAGGCCATTTGCGCAAAGTCAAGGACTTTTTAGGGAAATTTCAAGTTGTACAATTACATCATGTCCCTCAAGCAGAAAATCAAGAAGCAGATGCTCTAGCTAGAGAGAAGCTGCAAGATGTTTCAGTGGTGGGTGCTATCAAGTTGAAGCTGCCTCTCTTCCAAGGTAGCGATGCTATGCCTGACATCATGAGTTTATTGGACATAGGAGAGTGTCCTAAAGATCTTACTAAGGGCCAAAAGCAGTGGCTTGTGCGCAAGGCAACAAAATACCGCCTTATCAATGACGGCCTCTACTGCAAGGGTAAGGATCAAATTCTTAGGCGTGTACCTCTCTCTAGAGAGATCACTAAAATCATTTCAAGTTTCCATGATGGTGTTTGCGGAGGACACTTTGCACTTGACATCACTAGTAGAAAGATTCTACAAGCCGGGTTTGTATGGCCTAGTCTACATAGGGATGTGCATCATTGGTGTAAAACATGCAAGGAATGTCAAAAGGCAGGGGATAGGAGGCTCACATATGAGCCACAGACTCCTATAATCTCATATGGAAAATTTGAGAAATGGGGAATTGATGCTATTGGGCCTTTTCCAAGGAGCCAATCAGGTAAATTTTATATCATCATGGGTGTGGACTACATGACCAGGTGGGCTGAAGCAGTTTCCACCACCCGGATTACAGCTAAGGAAGTGGCTAAGTTCGTATTTGAAAACATTTGTTGCCGTTTTGACACTCCTCTTGAAATAATTTCTGACAGGGGACCAGGTTTTAGAGGAGACCTTTTAGGAGAGCTAATGGAGAAGTTAGGTATCTCACGACGACACTCAACTCCCTACTACCCACAATGCAACGGTTTGGTGGAAAAGGTAAATGGTATGATCTGTAAGATCATCACTAAACATGTAAACAATCACAAAAGTGATTGGGACAAGCATCTTATGGATGCACTTTGAGCTTATCGCACTTCATTTCGCACATCCCTTGGGTTCACACCATATCACTTGGTGTTTGGTAAGGAATCCATTTTACCCATTGAAGTACAATTGGCTAGTCTCAAGGTGCTAGCTGGGCAGGTGGAACGTCCTAATGCTCATCTCCACAACCACATTCTTGATCTAGAGAGGCTTCAACTAGACAGAGAATATGCTATCAACTATTATGCAGCATAGGCAGAGCAACGTCGACTTACCTTCAACAAGGGACTTAGGCCAAAAGGTCTCAAGAAAGGTATGTTGGTCCTATGGTATGATAACAAATTTGACACTAGGAAGGATAAAAAGTTTTCACCCAGATGGGAGGGGTCATTTGTCATTAGAAAGCGCTACGCCAATGGCAGTTACCGATTGATGGATGCAGATGGTAGGTTCCACAAAACACGTGTCAATGGATGGAGGTTGAAGCAATACTTTTTGAGATTTGATCAAACATCTACGATGGAAATCCCCAAGGAGGGAGACTCCTCCACCTCAATTGAAGAAGAATCAAGTACAACGCTAGAGGCATGAATACCTCTAGCCTTCGGGGGAGGGCTAATGAGGCAATCTTTTCCATGCATGGGAACCCCCCCATATATCTTTGCCCTTTTACTAGAATATTTCCTATTATATAAGTTACTTTTGATTTTTCTTTCCTTTTACACAAAAGTTTTAGCCTTTATTAAATAAATAAGACTTATGCTAATCAATCACGATGTAGCATAAATAAGTAATCTTTCTTTGTTGATCTCTCTTTTGAATTTAAATATTAAATATATATACTCTAAATTACATTGTATTTTAGTATTTTCTAATATATTTTTCATGTATATATATTATTCCACCCTACCAAATATTTTATTCACTAGTTTTCATTTTCAAACCTCAACCCCACTTTCAAATTTCAATAATACCTCTATCTAGATGATTGCCAATCTTTTCAAAACTCTGGGTCATGTTTTCATACACATGAAGGAGCTTACACTTGAAGGCAAGAGAGAAGTCCACTCAAAGGGGACCACCAAAAGACTTTTGCAGCCACAAATAATACATTATTTGGCTAAATTTTTTAAGTAAAGAAGAACCCCGAATCTGAAGGAGCGTTCAACATGAAAGATGTAGCTTGTTATCTCAAATTTTAGCTCAAATTTTTTCAGAATTTTTGGAGTTATTAACGCGGAGCTATGATTTTTGTAGTGGAGCCCATTTTTCTCATGTAATGGTGACACAGGCCATCCCTAGTTTTCTTCCCTCTAGAATGGCTATGGTTCTATAAGTCTTCAAGCATGATTACAAGAGACAAAGCTCTTTTAATGAGGTCTTGGTAAGTTTAGAGTGATTCTATCACCATTTTTGGAGGATCCATCCTTATCAACAATTATCCACCTTCGACAGCCTCTCTTATAATTTTCTTACCTCTCTCTTCTCTCCCTAATAAGCTTATGTCTAGCCAAAGCTAGACTATTGTAAATATCTCCTATCCTCTACATCCTACCCACATTCTCTCTTCTTCTCTCTCTATTGACTCTGGTATTTTAAATAATGAGGAGACAAGATGGGAGCCACAGTCACATGCACCCCATTTTTCTAGTCACTACAGTGGGACACTCACCTCAATTAGAAATATTGCTAAAACCTTCCCTCCTTCCCTATATAAGGAGGCCATGAGAGCTCACTTGGGCGACACACACACACACACCTATCCATACACACTCTTGTGCTACATGCTTGTAGCATGAACCCTAATCACATAATCATAACACCAACACCATGCACAAAAGATGAGCACCACACCTCCACACCACTTGTAATTAAGGGTTGAAGGCACAATTTCAAGAAGAAGAAGGGTGGACACACTCATGATATTCCTCGCCATCAACTCCCATCTCTCCATTATGCCTCCTACGATCTTGTTCCCTTCTCATTTTCCTGCCATACGCTACCTATTGTATTCATCTTTTGCAAGCAATCAACACACTCCAGCTTGGTGCCATACTTTGTGTCGCTTTGGATACATACTCACAATTGGTATATGCTTGTTCCTTGCCATTTTTTTTTCTGCTTATGTTAAGGTGTGCGGATTCGCTACCATACACACACACACACTCTCTCTCCCTCTCATATTCCTATCATCTTGCTACTTCCATCTTGAGGTGTGCGGATTCGCCACCTTTTGTATGAGAAGTGAGCATACTTTCATGTATCCCTGACCTCGTTATCTTCCTTACTACATGCACGAGTAGCGAGCCCATTCTCACTCACTCACCACTCCTCTCACCTTATTCTCTCACCACCCCATTCCACATTTGGGTGTGGATCTTGAAATTGTTTTCCATGGCATGTTTCATTGTGTATATGTATGCGTCCTAGCCAAATATCTTGCTAGGTGGTGCCCCTATTGCGTATTCCCCATGATGAGGCCATTGTGCATAGTCTTGGTGTAGAGGCCACCGGGTCTATTTTTTCACTTCCGCCTCTTAGCACATGTCCAGGGTTGTGCATTTCATTGTTCAACAGTGAAAACACACCAGAGACTGAAACAGTTAGGGGTTTATTGGCCAACTATGTATGTGGACACACATTCCTATGTTACCAGTTGTACAGTATGTAGTGCCAAACGACTAGTGGACCACGCAACTTTGTTTCAAGTAAACATAGCACCTGCATGGAGTCAATATATCATTGACTTCTTAACCACCAGAACGTTCCCTGATAACATCACAAGAGCACCGAAAAAATCTATAGAGCTGGAAGCTCGTGACTTTTAGTTATTTGGGAATCAACTCTATAAGCGGGGGAAGGACAATCAACTTAGAATCTGTGCAAGTGAAAGCGAATACCTGCTAATTCTAGAACATGCACATAGCGGAATAAGTGGAGGCCATTTTTCTGGCGATAAGACAACAAAAATTGTCTTAACCGCAGGAATTTGGTGGCCTACATTGCACATGGATGCCGAAGAGTTTGTAAAGCGTTGTGATGCATGTCAACGCACAAAGATACCAATAAAAAGAGACGAGATGCCATTACGGCCAATGATGGGGGCAAGAGCATTTGCAAAGTGGGGCATTGATTTTATGGGACCTATATCACCCGTTGCATATCGCACCCATACCCAATATATCATTGTGGCCACGGACTATCTCACAAAATGGGTCGAAGCCAAAGCAACACAAAAAGCTGATGCACGCACCACGGCACAATTTTTGTATGAGAATGTTTTTGTACGCTACGGGTTACCAATAGAAATTGTCAGTGACCGTGGAACACATTTTCTGAATGAAGTCTTTGAATATCTGCTAGAGGAACTCATGGTCATACATAGGAAATCAACACCATACCATCCACAGGCCAATGGGCAAGCTGAGGCCACAAATAAAACACTATGCACGGTTCTCACCAAAATAGTGTCAGAATCAAGAAAAGATTGGGATCAGCAGCTACACTCAACACTATGGGCATACAGAGTAGCTTACAAAACATCAATAGGAACAACACCGTACAACATGGTGTTTAGCCTAAATGCTATACTACCCATAGAGTTTTTAATCCCAACTCTACGAGTAGCAACAAGCTTGGAATGGATAGGGCACGATCTCTCTTCAAGGATTGATGATCTTGAAAAGCTAGATGAACTCCACTTACGAGCTGTCGCGTCAATCTATGCTAAAATGAGAACACAAAAGGAATTTTTTGACAAGCATGTGCGTACCAAAGAGTTTAAAACAGGTGATTACATACTTGTTTATACCTTAAAACAACATACCAAGAAACTTAAAAAGCGAGGACTGGGACCATTTGTGATTAGTGATCTATCACAAAGTGGAGCTGTCAAGCTTGCTACATTAGCAGGTGAAGAAATGCCAAATTGGATTAGTGGATGTCGACTGAGGAGGTATCATCTACCACTCGATCACACAGGAGATGCTCCAACAAATTCATCAAGGAAAACAAAGAATGAAGGAAAAAGAGAGAGTACGGGAGGAAGCTCAAGCCGAAGCACAAGAACGCATTGCAAAAAGACGGCTTCTGCGACAACAACAAAAAAGTGGAGCACCATTGAGAATCAATGCCATTCGACTGTCTGAGTTGGAGGAAGAAAAAGTGGAGCCAGTAATTGCGGTCAAAGTGAGCAACAATCAAGTGGGATCAACAGCTTTGCTTGATTCGGGTGCTCAAGCAAATTTGATCTCTTACGGATTATACCAATAGCTCACAGTCATAGATCAACTTCATCTTACTCCCCAAGTGCTGGAAAGTAGCACATCACACCCATTGACAACATTGGGATGGACTATATTGCATGTATAGCTACTTCAATATATTTATCCACACAAATTCTATGTGGTGACAGATGAAAGCACACAACACCCAATGATGCTAGGGCAACCTTGGCAAAAAGCATACAATGTGCAGATAGATTGGAAAGCAAAGGCGGTCAAAATTCAACATGAAAATGAACAACAGGTGATAGCTTTTCCTCAGCAATACCATCATGATCAACTGCAAGCCATGCAATCACTGGCAACCGAGCCAAAAACACGAATTCCATGAATGAACAACAGGAAACCCGAGACCAAATATCAGGTAAAAGCCAACCATGCTAATTACAGACAAATGAGGTCACCGGCCACAATGCAAAAATCTAGGCTACGAAAACAAGGTAAACAAGTATGGATGCGGAAGGATAGAAATGCAATGGCAGAAAAACAACAATGTAACAAACGGATTCCAACAAAGCAGACGGTTCAACCCCAAACCAAGGGCATAAAACGAATGTGGATCCCAAAGAAAATGCTTAGCCATAACTTAAATGTCACTCACATTTGGATACCAAAGCAAAAGAAACTACCTGCAGTACAAGCAACAATGGAAGGCCGACGGCTGCATTTCAAAAAGGAGAACCAACATATGTAGATGCCGCTGAAAGACAAACAAGTGGCAAACAAGAAAGAGCCAAACCATCTACAAAAAACGACAGTAACAAAATACCAGTGGAAAGCCATAGCCATTACATCCCAGCCAATTCTATCTTTAGACACAGCTACGACTCCATCAATAGTGTCGGCAAAGCAATTGCTTCTTGCCAAAAAGACAATTAAACAGAGAGCAGTAGAGTGACAGTTGTTACTTGCAAAGAAAGCAAGAAACCTCGACGGCGAATGCCAATAAGCTTTTTGCTTATTCCCTTCTCTTGCACAGCATTAATTTTTCCATGCATTGACCGAGTATGCATAAAATAGGGCCACATTAATCGGCCAGGCATTAGCACAACTTTTTCAACCTATGAATGGCACATACTCCGAGGCGAAACCTTGTCGTCTGGGAGGACTCCGGCTAGGAGGGGGGGAGGCATTCTAGAGGCACTCTCAAATGCGGAACCAATGACAGAAACAACAAAAAAGGGCATGATTTTCGACTATTTTAAGGGTTGTTGTTTGATTGAAATTTTTTTTGGAGTAACCCAAGCACATATGCTCTTATACAACATGTATCTATAGGTATATGGGGCCAAACGCCAAATCAAGCCCCTAGGTGTGTGTATATAAGTAGAAATAGCCATTTTTCGGGCAAAATATTGGTAAAACGAAGAAATTCCGCCATAAAAATTGCATGTGAGTGTATATAATGTGTTGCGGTGATGTTTGTGATTTATTATGATTTTTGGGAATTTTCTGGGTTTGATTTGCTATTTTCCTTTTAATTTTGCTAATTTTTGCCAAAAAAAACTTCAAAAATACAAAAAGCAGGTGAAAAACAGTCATAATGAAAAACAAAAAATATGGTGATGATTAGTGACTATAGGACAACCTATGGTACAGTGGGGGTGCAATTATGAGACTGGAGTGGAAAGCGTGTTTTGGCCAGGTACCAAAATGCAAAATTTCTGGTAAATAGAGCAAACGAAGTCCAAATCAAGAAATTTTTGAGCCTAAACTGCATCTTGCAAGAAGATAGAAGCACATGTCAAATTTCATGAAAAGTGGTTCGGGGACCGCCATTATAAGAAATTTTCACCCCATTTTTAGCTCATTTTCACTATTGACTTTGTGGAGAAAGCTTCTGCCACCTAGAGCGGATCGACTTTCCAGCAGCTTCTACGACGCACACGACTACCCGACGAGCTCCAGACATGAGAGGTAGGCTCATCACCTTGATCTTTTCGCGCATGTTTGTCGTTATGTCGCGAAAACTAGCGAAGGGGTCACACACAAAGCGAGCGGTAAGGACCTGCAAGTAGAGAGGGCGGCCAAACGGCTAACCCGAAAGCACCAAGACTTCATCGGCAGCTTACCCTAGTCTAGGAGACCAGTCCTGGATAGCCAAAGGCAGTGGGAAACCATCGGGAAAAACCCTAATTCCCAGAAACCCGCAAGAGGCCACCAAATGGGAAATCGGCGAAACGGCGACCAAATGCTACCAAAATTCATGGGTAGGAGCATCTCGACATGATCCACAAGTCTATATGACCCGCATGACCAAAAAGTGACCCGAAGCGGCACTAAACCTCAGAAACGGCATCAGACACATAAAGCGTCAAAATGCACTTGCGGCCAAACCGCAAGTCCGTTTGCCACCAAACTTCACGAGCGGCTTTCCTAGACCATTAACAACCAAGTCCTATGCTGGAAGACCACCACAAATCATCAAAGGTATGTAAACGCAACCACGGGTGCTTCTAGAGCGACAAATTGCCAAATGGAGCTCCGGTGAAGCCAAAGTCGACAAAAACCATACGGCAAGGATCCCCAAGGGATCGGGAAGCTATGGAGACCAACATCGAAAATTTCATCGCCAAAAAGCACTCCAAAAGTCAGAAAACGGCTCGGAGGCTTTGAAGTCCACACAGGGAGTTATACTCTATCCATTTGACTTTTTTGTTGAAATTAGGCTCAAAAGGGACTTAGGGGAGCAAAGGGCAAGCACTGGGAGCACTAGCACTGAAAAAATCACCAATAGACATCCTACGCGTAGGATGTCTCAAGGGCACTTTTTAGCACAAACCTCAACAATTTTTGTCATGCACATGTTCTGAATGACATTTACAAGCCAAACACCAAGTTTCATCACATTTGGACCAGATTTGACCTCATATGCATGGAAAAACGCAAAGCTAGGGCATAGAGGCAATAATGGGCCATTGACCTACCAAATCTTGTCCAAATCTCATGAAACTTGCACAACACACTCACATACACATCAGCAAACAATCTGTGTGGTCAGGGAGAAAAGAGGATGAAATAGACATCCTACGCGTAGGATGTCTAATGGACCGTTTTGGCATGGAAGGGATGTTTTATCATTCCAGATCTAATTACCTCATCATCAAGAGCCCATATGACAAGTTTGAAGCCATTCTAATCACTTTTGACCCCCAACACCTTCAAGATACACTTTTTGAGCCCAAAAACACCTCACAAAGCCTTACAAGCATCAAATCTTGTCTAAATTCAAATCCAAGAACAGGGCCATGTTCCATAGGCCAAGGACAACCCACAGAACAAGTTTCATGCAATTCTGATGAAAAAGACATCCTACGCGTAGGATGTCTCTAGCATAAATTTAGCCTTCTCTGCAAGGAATGACGTCATGGGAGCCAATACCATGGTGCATTGAGCCCATATACCAATTTTCAACCCATTTGGACATCAATTGCTACCTATGATGGACATTCTACCCAAAATGTGACCTAAAGCCTGAATAAGCCCCAAAAATCCACTTTTTGATATCCAAATTCAAATCCAAACATATAGCCATGTTCCATGAGCCTTACACTACATGCATGTCAAGTATGAACCAATTTTGATGAAAAAGACATCCTACACGTAGGATGTCTAAATGGAAATTTTTGGCCAGATTTTCATTGTGACCACATGCACAGCGTCACAAGTTCCTTTTAAGCTATAATTTCAATTTTCAAGTCATTTGGATAAGTAAAACTCAGTTTCGCAGCTAATATGGAAAAAACGCTAACTTTGGATTACTGAGTGCAACAGGATCTATGGCAGCCTCGAAGTCACCGGCAAAGAAGAAAAGAATGACAATCAAAGATTATCTGGAGGAGGTGGAACCCTTTGTCATTCCAGAAGGAACATTAAAGCCCACCAGCACCTGGATACAAGAGGATTTGTTAGAGTCCAATGACCTAAAGATCTACCAGGGAGTGTTTAAAGACAATGAAGGCAATGTAATAGAGCTGCCAATGCTGCCAAGAGAGCTCAATGAATTTGTACGAAGCAAAATGGCTGGCTACTTGGAGAAAATTGACCTCCATAACTACTTCGAGGCGATACCAGCAGGAGTAGACATCAAAAGAGTATGGAAGTTTGTAACAAGCATCAAAGAGGATGGAGTGACCAAGGTGACAGATTTACAAGGTAGACCAGATACAGAGATCATAATCACGGAGTGGGTTGTAGCCCATGCACTAGACCTCTCCAATCAAGGAGACAGTGTAACTAAAAGAAGAGACGAAGTCAAGGTGTACAAAGAGAAAAAGGCCAATTACACCTTTGAAGACATTGCCAACCCAAAAGTGGCAATTATGTGCCAGTTGTACAACCTGTACTTCCACATGTGCACTAAGAGGCCACAGAAGTACAGGATGCCGCCAGGTGCAATTGCCACGACGTTTACTTGGGCAATGACAAAAGACACCCCAAAGATAATCAACTATGCGGCATACATACATGACAGCTTGGTAAAGATGGGCAACAAAAAGCCAACCTACATAGTGCCAGGAGAACTGATAACCAAGGTGGTTTATGCATCACTACACGCTAAAGGAATATGGCTTGACCCACCATCTCAGAATGATTGGCTAAGGGTAAAAGAAGACAAGGAAGATGAGCCACAAAGAGCACTAAGGGTGGCTACGAGATTGAAGAGATGGTTAAATCCAGTTGAAGAGGAGCAACCTGAGCAGAAGAAAGGAAAGAAGGAGTCTGCTCTCAAGTGCCGGCCAAAGAAACCATGTCTCAAAAAGCGGCAAGACTCGAGAGGCTGATGGAGAGTTTCTAAGCAGAAAGAGCCCTCAAGGGTGATTTAAACGAACTCTGGAAGCCATCTCTCGAGTCTATGTCCGGATCATCCAGAAGAGTGCAGAGGGACCGCTTTGAAGATTATATCAAGAATTTCGAGATTCTTGATGCTGCAGCGGAAAACATTCCCCATGTCCCTTTCAACGAGGAGTAGGTGGAGCAGATAAGGCAGACATTGCTAGATGAACAAGAAAGCCAAGAAAGGGAAAGAAAAACAAAAGCAGACATGGACTTAAAGGGCAAACCGGAAGCTTTACCAGATAGCCCTAAACCCAGCCCACAGCCATCTCCACCGCCCTCACCACCTCGTAGCAGCCCTCCACCAGAAGACAAGGAGGCTGAGGACAAGAGGTTGAGGACAAACAAGAAGAAAGGCAAGTTGAGGAGCAAGAGCAAAGGCAAGAACCTGAGCCAAAGGAAGAGGCCAAGCCCGAGTCTGAGCAAAAAGGACTAGACGAGGCCTATTATGCATTTTTGGACCTGCTAGCTGCAGGCTATACAAAGGAAGAAGCCGCCACAGTCGCATTCGACTTGGCGAGAACGGGGCATAAAGATCAGATGCAAGGCATCCGGCTAGTGGAACTTAAAGAAATTGCTACAGACACTGTAGACCTGCACCCACCCTCCAATGATTGGGACATGGTGATGACAAAGCTAGCCGGATTGCGAGCACAATCCGTGGCTTCAGAAGAAGAAATTACGACTCTCAAATCCACTAAAGAACAGATAAAAAAGGAAGTGGATTCTCTGCAGGCACAAAGCCAAAGGCAAAAAGAGAGAGAGAAGATGACCTGCAGGCTAGCTTGGCAACGACTCTACAAAACTGCCAAGCAATGGAAGAAGCAAATGAGGCAGCAGCACAAAGAATACAAGCGGCTGAAGAAGAGTGTCTGCAGCTCAGCAAGTCATTGCGAGATGCTGAAAAAGAACGAGATAATCTGACACTACAGCTGGAAGAAGAAACAAAATAAGTAGAGGCCATGAGAAATGCCAAGGAAAAGGCAGAGATAGAACAAGAAGCAAACCTGGATGAAGTCCTTGAGCTCAAGGACCAATTAAAAGTCAAAGATCAAACCATCCAGAGGCTGCGAGCATCACCTGCTAGAGTTAGAGCTACGATCTCGACTCAAATCATTTCCGAGAGTCAAATATATGAAGAGAAAATGCCGGAACTTCAGAAGGAACTGACTCTCGAGAAAAATCAAAGGTTAATGATGGTTGAAGGGTCTATCGCAATGAAAACAAGAATGGAGGATAGCCAAAAAGCCCTACAAGAAGAAGTGGAGAGCATAAAGATAAAGCTTGAGGAGGCGGAAAGAGTAAACGCTGAACTTAATGACCTCCTCGTGAATATGGGCAAAGAAGCTGAAGCGGAAAAGCAGACACTCCTCAGGCAAATTGAGGATTTGAAAGGCCAGCAACAACAAGCAGAGGCAGAAAGCTCAGGGCCAGCCACCAATGAGGGCATTGACCTCGAAAATGTGGCATATCTTGTGGACACACCCATGCAAGAGGAAAGCATAGCAGGATCCTCTCAAGAGCCGCAGGATCTAACACAAGAAGAGGAGGAAAAATTGCGTAAGGCAATAGAGGCAGAGCTAAGAGAAAGCACAAAGGACGCCTTGGAATGGGAGCAGAGGGTCTTCAAATCTATGACAATTCAGAAGATCGACGCCAGCAATCTCAGGCGCGTGTGGCTTCAACCCTCTATCCCATATCCATTGCTGAAGTATGAAGCAGCAACAATAAATAGGCAAATCAGCCAACGGTACCTCTCTACAATGCAGACACCTCGAGGCCAGAAGGAGTTAAGCTCATAGTGGATTCTCAGCCAAAGTGGAGGAAGGCTTGGCTTACCAAGTACCCACAATACCTAATCCACTTGGTAGAGGCACCTAAACATATCCGAGACAACATCAGCTTCTGTCCTCTACCAAGGGTTAGGACGTGGAAGGCACAAGAAATTTTGCAAAGAAGCCAACCCACTTGGCTGAATTACCCAAAGCTGTCGGGCGTGAAGGTAGGTGAGAGAATAAGTGTCCAATACATGGTGAAAACCCTAACGGGCGCCATAAAATTGTTCACAGGCTCACCTGACCTTACATGCATTATGATGAGAAAAATTTGCAGAACCATCCTAGCAGTGTTCGAGACCTTCAAGCCGGGCCAGGTGACCGACAGCATATTCTTCTTCCAAGATACATACAGATGTGCTTACGATCTGTCAGGTCAGCCTTCCAAGGAGGTGATACATGCGCTGTACCAAAGAATCATGTTTCTACCATCCTATCACCTCCAGGATTTTGAAGAAGCATTCTATACGGGGTTCTTCACCATGAATACAGATATCTTTGGCCCGACAATGTTGAACCTACATGCAAGGTACGAATCACTGCTAATGATGCGGGAAACGATAAGATGAAGCAGTTGATCAAGGCCATGTCAGGGATGACATGAACAAGGAGGGGGGGGGATGTTAGAAGCTGGACACACCCCATGGTATTTAACTACTCGGCGGACTATTATCTTTGTAATTATTCATTCATTGAGGAAAACCCGATCTTTCACCTTGTAAATATTGGGACTTACAGAAGTTTCCGGATTGTATCCCAGGTTTGATAGTTAGAATGAGAAGATGGTTGATTTTGGAACTTTAGGGTTTGAGAAGTTGTAAGGTATATATACCACTTTTTGACCTTAATGAAGAAAACCTTTTGTCATTAAAAAAAAAACAAGTTTGAAGTCTCTGAGTGAGCGTACTGTGTACGAGAGAGAGAGAGAGAGAGAGTGTGTGAGCTTCGTCTTGACGCTACGAGTGCTATGGTGGTCGGAATCGAGTGCGGACAAGTGCAGCGTGTTGCTCCCGACTAGAGCTATGTGCCGATACCAACATTGCTCACGTATGGTCCGGCTTTGTGAGCTCCTTCTACGAGCTTCATCGGTTTTTTGGGTGAGCATACGCTGTCCGATTTTGCATTGCAGCATATCCACGCTGTCGAGAAATTTGCGGTCTTGCCAGGAAAGCACCGGGCTTATGGCTGTGAGAGTTTGTGAGAGAACTCAACAAAAACTATATGAAGGAGTTAAACCATAGATGCCATGAAGACTAGGGTTTGGAAAGAAGTGCAATCAAAGAAGACTCACTCTTTCTCTCTTGCATTCACACACACAAAGAAAGAACGCAAAAGAGTGTCAAAACAATACGAAGATGAAAACATCAAGGCTATGGTCATATCGTATCATGGGTAATATGAGAGGGTTAATGGATGAGTTAATGGCATTCAATCTTGGCTGACCAAATAGGCTACGAATTGTTCTTTGGAATTGTAGTTTTGTGCTTACCATAATATATATATTTTGTCTAGTGATTGGGATTAATTGTGTGTACAAATCCTCTTGGTTCATAGCAAGATAACTACGCTTACATCAAAAGAAAAATTATAGTCTATGAGAGGTACTATGATGGGATCCGGTGATAGAAGTATTTCATTGAGCCTTTCAGGGCCGAAGAGAAACACTATACGTTGTTGAAAGTGTATTTTACGGCTAATCCATACGTTAATTCTAATAGATCGTACAGAGTGAAGCGATAGAAATGATCATCATGTGAGTTATTCATCTAGGATAGTATGTGAGAAATGTAGATATGAGAGAAGTGAAGAGATGAGAAGTCTCCCTCCCAAGCCCTATTCTTGCATGTAGGCAATAAGGATACTGCGGGGAGAGATGTACCTGTAGCAAGAGAACCTAGAGAGGATGAATTACTAAGAATGAGAGAGATAGGTTTGGTTAAGGAGATGAGATTAGATACATATATATATATGTTGGATTAGAGATAAAAATGAAAACAACAAGAAATCAAGAAAACATCAATGTAGAACAAATCTTACTTGAAACCCTTCGGCACCATTATTGATGGGAGAGAGAAGAAGAGTGGATAATTCCACTTTGATTGATACACCAAGTGCAAGACCTTATTTGATTAGAGTTGATCTTCCAAGGTTAGCTTGTTGCAAGAATGGCTAGTCTCCCTCTAGGAGAAAGTGTAGGCTTGGGCTTATATTGATGGCTAAGTACAATTAGGCATTACTACTCACTCCCTCAAGAATTCCTCTCATCAATGGCTTGAATGCTTGAGTTCTTTTTAATGAAGAAGAGGTCACCTTTTATAGGTGAAGGGAATCCCCAAGGGTTTACACAAGAAGAGAGGAGCCAGTGTGAACAGGAATTGGAAAAGTTGGAAATGAGTTGTCCCTGCATGATGTGGGCAGTGTGAACAGGAATTGGAAAAGTTGGAAATGAGCTGTCCCTGCATGATGTGGGCAGACTGGGGTCCAGTATTTTGATCATATCTCCTCAATCGTAACTCCAAATAAAAAAGTAAAAATATGAGCAAAAACTTCAGCTCATTAGCTACGATTTTCATTTTAAAATCGTTTTCCAATTCGGATTGGAACCTTGTGTAAAAAATTCATCAAAATAGGGTCCATTTATGGCAGCAAAAGTCTTCATGTGGTCTCCTTAGCCTAGACTTTCATTTAATTCCAAAGGACACCTCATGCCATATGAAAGCATGACATTGCTCCTTGACAAAGTTTTGTAATCATGCTCGCAATAATGCATTAAAATAAGTGTATCTTTGAAATCATGCCACCTAGTGTCCCACTAGGATTTGATTCTCTCCTAGTAGCTATTTAAAAAGAAATATAAGAAAAGTATAAAAAATACATAGAATATATATATATTGGAGTTTACCCTAGATATAGGATCTAGCTAGCGTATGAGATGATAATGAAATAGTAGAAATAAAGAATCAATGCTTTTTGCCCCAAGTTAAAGAGGCGGAGCTATTGATGCTTTTCCCATAGTATTTTCTGATGGTAAAGTAAGGATATGTTACCCTTGAGAAAAATAATAGGATGAGATAGAAGGCTTATTATTATACTTAAATATGCATATGTACATTATAGGAAAGATAATTATGTATCTAAAAAAATACAAGATAGATCTTGTAGCATGCGTGCCCACTATGTACGTGTCACAGCACGACAACGCGTTCACATTGAGTAACAGTACACATTAGACACTTTAGATTTCGGAAACAAAGACTTGCAGATTTTGGCCAGACATCCTACGTGTTTTTGCACCGGGTGCTTTTGGTCATGATTTTGGTTCATAGACCTTAGGGAGAGAGGCCTATTGGTATTAGTAGGGTCTCCTTCAAGTTCTATGGTGTTTCGAGATTGTTTGATGGGTGTTCGGCTCTAGAAAGAGTTGTAGGAAGTTTCCTCTTTTGCACTCTTGAAGGCTGTGACTTAGACAATTGGTAGAGACGTCTGTAGGAATTAGTTAGGAGTCGGTCGAGTGTAGGTTGACACCTTATGCTTGCTTCCAGGCGCCTGCGGGTCGAGCTTCGTCCTTAGCTGACATTACATGTTAGGTGAGTTCTCGCTGTGCTGACGTCCGTCGCGGCGTATCCGTCCAACAACTGTTGAAACTCAGGCCATACTTATGGAATGATTTACAGAAAACCCTAGAAAAGGTGGGGATAACGGGGTTAATCTCTAAGAATCTGGGAAACTCGACAAATGAAACGGAATACAAAGAGATTCGATCGGTTCCTATGAACAAGGTCGGAGAATATTATGAAGGGGAAGAAGGAAACACTACCCTCCCAGTGAAGTATAGTGACATTAAAACCATGGCAATATTGGATAGTGGAGCTGGCATAGCCATAGCCACTAAAGCAGTATGGGAATCCTGGGGACAGCTAGCCATTAGACAAACGCGAATGAAATTATAGTTGGGATGGACACATTGAAAAACCATTAGGGCTATTAGAAAAAGTAATAGTCAACTCATGTGGAATTGAATATCAACACACTTTTGCCATAGTAGACTTTGGGAAAAAACTCAACTATGAAATCATATTGGGAAGACCTTTCACGCAACAGGTACAACTTATCCAAGATTGGAGAAACGACTATCTGTACTTGAAGCAGGTGGGATCTATAACAAGAGTCAATCTAAAAGACCACACCTATAGAGACGTCTTGAAAACACCCATCCAAGAGTTTGATTCATGGAAGCTTAAGACGAGAGGAATGTATCCTAGAAAGGGACTGTATAGATGAGGCCTACATACTTGAACCCTTTTTAGAGCATTTATTCGAGCCATTCGAGTGGACTCAAATTTTAGCGACAATGGATGTATGCATGAACACGTCTATCCCTACTCAATTTTGCAATGAGGATGGCTACGACATAATTCCCATCCAAATGATGTCAGTTCTTAACCTTCAAAACAAGGATGAGGAAACAAAGGACTTGATGCTCAACAAGTCTTTTCTGACCTCTATTATGATGCAACCGTGAGTTGGATGAGCACTCAGCTACCTCCGAAGATTCGGGATCCGAAAAAGAACATACGAAAGCTCAACTACTCTTAAGGGGAAGGGAGGAAAAGTTTTTTAACTTTCCAAACCAGAAATCAAGAAGACAAAAATGGTATAGAAGAAAGAGGGACACTAAAATTATGAAAGCACGACCTATGCCATCAGTCTCTAGTAAAACACAATTCCTGATGCAGATACATGCTAATGATTGTGTCAAGGACAAAATAACTGGAAGATATCCTTCAAACGAAAACTCAAAAATGTCTCAGACATTGAGAAAAACAAGGAAGGGTACTCACAAAGAACATCAGGATAAAAAACCACTCAGGACTAGAGTTGAGCGGAAAAAGAAATATCAAGAGTTGAAAAAAGCTCTAAAGGAGATATACACCACCAAAATGGAAACCATGGAAGAGGATGGTAAGGATTTAATGCATGTTCCATCCCATTACAAAAATTATCCTCTCCAAGATCAGAAAATCATAATCAACCAACCGGTTAGGGAACTACAGAAACAAGGCGAGTCTTATGAAGGCCGTGAAAATGCTAAAAGGGTAGACTTGGCTATTGAACCAGGAGAAGAGCCTAGACCGTCTTACATTGCAAATCACCTAACAAAAGAAGAAGAAAAGCTTTTGCTAAGCTTGTTAAAGGAATACCAGGATATCTTTGCTTGGTCTTACAAGGATCTCAAGGGTGTTGATCCAGAAATCTACCAACATACCATACCCATGAGAGATGATGCAAAACCAAGTAGACAGAGACCATACACTTATAATGAAACATTTGCCAAGAAAATCAACGAAGAGATTGAAAAACTAAAGGAAGATAAATTCATTTACAAAATTGAACACACTGATTGGGTGTCCCCAATTGTGGTAGTACCTAAGAAGAATGGGAAATTAAGAGTGTGCGTTAATCTCAAAAAAGTGAATGCAACTACCATTAGAGACAACTTTCCTCTTTCGATAAACTGAACATGTTTTAGAACGAGTGGCAGGAAAAGAAGATTACAGCTTCCTAGATGACTTTTTGGGATACAATCAACTTTTGGTTGACCCAAAAGATCAGCATAGAACTAATTTTGCAACAGAATGGGGTATATTTGCCTATCGGGTTATGCTGTTTGGGTTAACTAATGCTTCAGCCACATTTCAGAGATTGATGAGCCACGCTTTCAAACCGTATCTTTGGATATTATTGAAAGTATACATGGATGATTTATGTGTACATTCGTCAATCCGAGTTGATCATTTCGAATATCTCAAAAAGGTATTCGAGAAATGTTGACTTTACAAGATTTACTTAAACGTGGAAAAGTGCACATTCATGGGAAGACAAGGGAAGATCCTTCGACACATAGTGTCTAAAAATGGCATAGCTACCGATATTGAAAAGATTGATGTCATTGCTGATTTGCCTAGACCAACAACAGTTAAAGGGGTACAAGCCTTCATGGGACATTGTGGATATTACCGACGGTTCATCTACACGTATGCTATAATTGCAAAACCCATGTATAGCTTGATTACACACTTTGAATGGACTGAGGCATGTGAAGAATCATTCATGAAGCTTAAGCAAGCTCTCACCTCAGCTCCAATATTCAAAGCACCTGATTGGGATAAGGTATTCCACATACACGTAGATGCTTCAAACTTTGCTATTGGTTGTATACTAGCCCAACCAAGAGATGGGAAAATTGACTTTCCTATTTCTTATGCTAACCGACCACAGAAAGAAAAGGACTAGGAATGATCTATGCTGTTAAAAAGTATAGACATTACCTATTGTCTAACAAGTTTGTGTTCTTTGTGGACCACCAAGCTTTGTTATATTTGGTCAACAAGCCATGCATCACATGAAGAATAGTGAGATGGTTCATCATTCTTCTCAAATTTGATTTCACTGTGGTTGTAAAAAAAGGCACTACACATCAACGAGCAGATCATTTGTCCAGGATTGTTTCAGGGGAATCACCTAAAGGGGTAGATGATGATCTACCAGATGCCTATTTGTTCTCCGTGGAAATGATACATAGATGGTCGGAAAAATTGTGTCATTGATCACAATAGCTCAAGTGGATTTATCACTTCCTATCACAGTTGATTTAATCGAGCAATCGACTATGTATCAATTACTAGCTGGGAGGCTATATAAAAGAAATCGAGACGGGATATTGCTTTTATGCATTAACCCTGGAGAAAGGGATCAGTACCTAAGTCAAGCCTATGTTACCATAGTACAACTTCACTTTGCGAAAGACCAAACTATGCAACGAATCTCAAGACTTGGAGTATTTTGGCCGACTATGAGAAGAGATGTTCGATCTTTTGTAAAAGATTGCCCTCAATGTCAGAAACAACCACCCAGTCCTCATGTAGCATTGTTTCAAGTGTCACCTGTTCCGAAGTGGAGTAATTATTTGGTTACTTACTTATCAAGCCGAAAATTTCCTGAGGATATGAGTAAATGCCGTCAAAGAGCAATTGAAATAGAAGAAAGAGACTATGTTCTCATTGGGAACCAATTGTATCGGAGAGGTAAGGATCAACATTTGCGTCTTTGTGCAAATGAAAACGAGTATATTCCGATTATAGAACAAGAACATGCTGGATTAGATGGAGGTCACTTTTCTAGTGAGACCACCGCAAGAGCAATCTTGGCAGGCATATGGTGGCCAACACTTTTTGCAAATGCCAAAGAATATGTTCGAAGGTGTGATGCTTGTCAATGAGCAAAAATGCCAACACGAGTAGATATCATGCCCTTAAGACCAATGACGGGAGCTAGAGCCTTCGCAAAATGGGGTATAGATTTTGTTGGACCGATACAGTCACCTGCTTATAGAACCCAAGCTCAATATATCGTTGTAGCTACAGACTATTTGACCAAGTGGACCGAGGCTAAAGCAACCCAAAAGAATGATGCCAGAACCACTGCTGCATTCTTATATGAGTATGTATTTGTAAGGTATGGAACTCCAATAGAGATTTTCATTGATCAGGGAACTCATTTCCTCAATGAGGTAATAGAGTATTTTCTTAATGAGTATATGGTTATCCATAACAAATCCACTCCCTATCACCCACAAGAAAACGGACAAGCTAAGCTCGGTACTGATCAAAGTGGTTAGTTCAGGAAGGACAGACTGGGAAATGAATCTCCATGCTGCTCTATGGGCTTATTGAGTTTCATTCAAAACGGCTTTAAATGCTACACCCTTTAACCTTGTTTATGGTCTTGATTCCATACTACCAATATAATATCTATTGCCGACATTAAGGGTAGCACAAACTCTTGAGTGGACTGACCATGAATTGTCAGAAAGACTTGAAGATTTGGAAAAGCTAGACGAGCAAAGGCTAACTACTGTAGCTCATATCTATGCACAAAAGAGGAAACAAAAACAATTTTTTGATTCCCACTTAATCACCAAAATTTTCAAGAAAGTGGACTTAGTTCTAGTCTATTCCCTTAAGCAACACATTTCCAAGTTTAAGAAAGAGAGAAATGGACCATTTATCATTGAAGATGTATCTCCAAGTGGAGCAGTAAAATTGTCAACCATAGATGGTGACCAATGGATAATTGGATTAGTGGATGTCATTTAAAGAAATACAATTTTCCACTCACCAATGAATTGCTAGAGAGAATGCATGCAACCAAACAAAGGAAGATGAAGCGACAGCAGGTTACTGACAAAGCCCAGGAGGAAGCTAGAATTCAGGTGCTCAAGCGTAAAGCTGCTCTCAAGAATCAACAGATACCGATTCCCATCAACACTTTGGAACTAGATGATCGACAATGGGATTTACCTAAAGACGTAGTTTCAACAGATGATGACTGGCTAGATGGAATGGATCTCCATATCAAAGTACAGCTCAACAATCATAGCACCAATGCTTTGGTATAATTTGGTAGACACAGGAACTAGAGTGAATGCAGTCAGTTATTCCACATGCAAGAAGGCAACAAGTCAAGCATTGACCGCAAGAATAACGACAATCAAAGGATGCAACAAGAATCCAACTCCAACATTGGGAGTAGTCAACTTGAACGTGGTAGTACATGGATGCTCATGTCTGCATCAGTTTGTATGCTTGTCAGATGAACACATGAATGAGACGATGATTCTTGGCATTCCTTGGATGCGTATATACAAAGCAGTACCAGATTGGGATACAAATCAGCTAAAGCTATCACTTAAATGAGGGCAACTCATTGTTCCTATTGCACCAAGCAAAGAGGAATGGAATAGATGCAATCAGAGGACCAATCCACGAAGTAAATCCTCTCCATCCCCTTGACAAACAAATGCTACAAGGAGTCAGGAAAATTTGGGTACCAAAGGCACAACTTGTGGATAAACCAAATCAGATATGGGTGCCTAAAATTTCACCAAAGAAACAGAAGACGGCTCCAACGATTCGAGCACAGAATTGAGCATCTATGAACAAGGAACCTAACATGAAAAAGGTTTGAAAGAAAAATGAGCACTTACCTTCTCCACACAACTCGAAACCAATCAAACAATGGCGAGTTAAGTCTCAACAGACTCTCAAAAACCATGCACCAAGAAGACCGAGCTACCAATGGCGAGAAAAAGCTCGACAACCATCTAAAGTGCTCCCAACAGCTCAAGCAATCAGCGTGCTTAAACACCCTGATGGTACTATCAAACAGAGAGCACAAAGGCTACAAGATTTGCTCTTTGGAAGACATCAACACCCAACCTCGACATCAAAAACCCTTGAGTTATTTACTCAAGACCCACCTCTTACACAACATATTCAGTTGAATTGCATTGATCTTCATATCATGGTAGAGCCAATCATGGCTATGCATAGACACAATTGTTCGACCCATGCATGGAGTCGTCCCGAAGAACTCCATCTAGGAGGGGTGGAAGGGTACTACTACATACTAAGTAATTAAGGGCAATGTTTGAAGAGGGAGGAAAAAGTTTCATGTTAACGTGTGATTTTTTGCAAAATTACCTAATAATGCCCTTATAATTCATCAACAAGGGGGAATTCACTGATAATATCTTCCCGATGCGTGTAAATAGTGTATATACTATCAGAAAATCGTCAAAAATAGACCTTTTTGGGTATTTTTCATAATTTTTATTGAAAAGGAGGCTTAAAAATGGAGAAATACAACAAAAAACAATAAATCTATGTTTTTCAAGGGATTTTCTTAATTATTGGATTTTCATTTTGGTTTTTTAGAGCATTTTTCTATTTTCTTTGATTTTTTTAAATAAAAAGGTCAAAAATTAATAATAAATAGTAGGGAAGCTCAGATGGAAAAACGGAAGACACGATGGTGATCAGAAAGACAAAGCGCACAAGTACAAAATTTTTCAATGAAATCAGAAGACGGAATCGGGAAGGCCAAATTAGGCGGCCAAGCCTACTTTTGCAAAATTCTTGCAGAATGAGCTATAGGAATACGATTTTGGAAATTTTGAGCCTAACATAGATTTCAAGGCCTAATAGGACTAACGGGGGAATGTGGGGAAAATTGATTCAGGAAGTCCAGATATAGATATCCAGCCTAGGCTAAAACCACCTCATTTCCACTTGGAGCCTTTGTAGAGAGAGCATTTCGGCTTCTTTCGCACGTCATTTCCGGAGCCCACAATTGACCTTTTTCAGCAACGTCTCACACGAGACATGAGGGGTAAGTTCCTTACTAATCAATGATATATTTTGTACGGCCGGTAGCTAGTCTAAAGCCCCAAAAAAAACCCTAGAAGCCGAGCAGTGCACGAAGACCTACGACCTAAAAGTGACCATAGTGGCCTGCCAGCTTAACCAAATCGGATGGGATTTGAACCATAGCATGCTCTAACATAATAGAACCATTCCATACCATTAGATGATCATTCATGTGGGGTCAAGGGGGTCCCCAATAGAGAATTAGGGTTTTTTGGAAAAGAACAAAATCCGACCTGACCCCACAGATGGCTTGCTGATGAGGCTCATATACAATGTATATGATTGCTTTGGAGAAATCCATCAAGTAAAGCCCTCGAAAAGCGAAAAACGGCTCGAAGGTTACAAAGCGTCAAATTCGACATAAAAGGCCAAACTGACTCCAAATGAGCCAAAATTGGACAGGTAGCTTCACGACGAGGTTACAGAACGACCGACCTAACAAATAGAGTAATCACAAAAAACAATGAATTCAGAGTCAAAAGAGCACAAAGCGATTCCGGCATGACCAAACTTGACCAAATTCAATTTAGGACTTGTATTAGGTGTATGAAACATGTTTAGGTCAAAATTTATGTGAAATGCAAAGTTTTTGTCACTGTTGTAATAATCGCAATTATTTACTTTTGCAACATTTTTGCTTGGAAATTGTCAATTCACCTCACCTATCATGTGTACACACCTATTACATGCCAAAAATCAAGTACGAGCTAAAATGACCACCTTTTACTTGCAAAACTGCCAAAAAATGCAAAGAAGTCTATGTAAGACAAAATTTGGGTTATGAACAACTTTTCTTGATTCAGATCACCTCATAATTCATACCCAAGGTCTATATCATGCTAAGAACCAGTCCATGCCAAAAAATGTCAATTTTGGAAGAAAAGTTAATAATCGTGATTATTTACTTTTTAGCCAAAATGGGACAATTTGGATATTTTGTCATCATACATCCAAAGAGCATGTTGAGATAAGCCCACTAGCCAATTTTGAGTCAATTTGGATTTCAAAATCTCAAATTTCCTTTATATCTACTGTTTCAGAGACCTAAAGCCAAAACCTGGTACCATTTTCACCCTGTACATTCAAATGAGCCCATATTTCTCCCAGAGTATGTAATTGGCACATACTTCAAGCCTATAAAGCCAAGTTTGCAAAAAAGTTGAAAATTTTTCCAGCTGTAAATAATCGCGACTATTTACTTTGGTTGCAAATTTTTGTTTTGACCATACAATTTTGTTCCTTGCATGATTTTATGCATCTTTGCTTGTTCAAAAATTGATTTGAAGCAATTTGGACCAGATTATCAGCATTTCAGTCTAAAAGGACATTCTAGAGAAAAATCTGACAACTCTGCTAACTTTGCACTCTACTCACTGAATAGGAGCAATGCAAGCCGCGGAGAAGGCCAAGAAGAAGTTAAACCAAAAGAAGAAGCTACAAGAGCTGCCCCCATATCAATTGGACCCCGAGTTAGTAAAGGCAGCAAAGGCATCTTACCTTTCTAAAGAGCAGTTATAAGAACACCACAGCACGGTCTTCACGAGCAGGTTTAAGAGTGAAGAAGGGCATCCGGTGGAGTTGCAGCTCTTGCCTAAAGAGGTCTATGATGTAGCTGCAAAGCCAGAAACCAAGGAGGCTAACTCTAGGTTGGGACTCCGACACTTCTATGAACAAGAGCCCTGCGGAGTAGACTTTCAGAAAGCTTACGAGCTTCTATCCACCATCAAGGAAGACGGAACAGCCCAAATCTCAGAAAACCAAGGAAATAAGGTAGAGGTTGTAATTACAAAAGAAATAGTGGCAGAGGCACTCAGATTGCCGACTGAAGGGATGACCATGTAGGCAAGAGATAGGAAAACAGCGGGCACGTTACAAAGGAAACAGTTGTGGCTACATTTTCCGATCTCATCCACAAACAGGTGGAAGAGCTAGCCCGTCTATACCATCAACATTTCCATTTCCTTGAAAAAAGGCCACCAAGGTACACGACACCAATCACGTCGTGGCCACCACTTTTACACAAGTTTTGAAATGAACCACCAGACAACCTGTGGGCCACGCGCAATATGTGTTGACAACATTGAAGGCCACCAAGAAGGAGGGAAAGATAACATACTTGGGCGCGCTGGAAGTATTGACTAGAATAGCCTATCATGCCATTTGGCATGGCCGACAACCTACCGCCTGCCTCGGATCAGAACACATGGATCTTGGAAGATCAACCCTCTCCAAGATCTACAAGATCTGGTAAGCGATCATTTAAATCAGGTGATGAATCCGATGACAGTTCATTAAAGAAGCATCGCAGTGAAAGCTCTAACAACGAAGAAAAAAGAGCTAGGAGAGAAGAAATGAAGCAAAAAGATGTGGCTGCCCACTAAGAGGAGCCAGTGTAGAAACAAGCAATATTTGAAAGAGAAAAACAGGCGTATCAGCGCACTAGGCAAGTGTAGGGAAAAGAACCAGAAAAGTGGGTACCCACCGGCTTGAAGGGACTTCGAATGAACCATCATTCAAGGAAAGAAGCCGAGGATCCCAAGGATCATTTAGAAAGAATGTACCAAGAGGCAAAGGCCTTGAAGCTGAAGGAGGCGGAAGAAGTGGCCAAGAGAGCTGAGGAAGCAGCAACTCAAGATCAAGGCGAGGCATCTCCCCGATCCACCTCACCGCCGCCGGAACAACAGGACCAACCCATGCCACTCCACCATCATCACCGCCAAGCCAAGAGACCACTGAAGAAGCCGAGATCGACAAGGAAAAAGATTCTGATTTCACCCACCGAGCAGAAATTTCACAACAAACTGACCACGCCGAGCAACATGAAGAAAATTAAGTTGAACCAGCACTAGAGCAGACATCCGAGGATACTCACAAGGAGGCGGATGAAACCGATAAAGAGCAAGATACAAAAAAAGAGCAAACCACTACACATGAGGAAGAAACCGAGACTGAGAAGGAGGAAAGGCCTGCAACCGTGGAAATGGAAAGGATTGAGACCACAACATTAATTTTTACTCAGCTAGCAACTGCTGAGGTTTCAAAACCTCAGGATGGCCAAGGAAAAGCAACCATCTCTATAGAAACACCAGCAATAACAACACAATAATAAGCAACACAAGAGTTTGCCAACACATCTCAACTTGAAAGACAGGAGGAGTGGCAGTCCAATGATGAATTCATTCTACAAGTAAACGCGTATGCAAGAGAGATGCAAATCATGACGGAGAAACTCCGCTCAGCAGCCTTTAACCGCAGTACTAAAGCCAAAGAATTAGAAATGGTCATCAATGCTCTTCAAGGCGAGCTCGAACGACAGAATGGCTACTATCACAGATCTCCAAAGGCAAGTACAAGAGCTAAAGGCTGAAGTAGAACGGCATCAGACAGCCAGGGACAGCCAGCAGAAGGAAATGGAGGAGTTGGGTGACCTCTTGACTAAGTTATCTGATGCCTGCAAAGTAAAAGATGAGCAGTTGACAGAAGTGACAATTGAACTTCTTACCACCTCTCTGTCAGCTCAGAAGATTCAAGTACAATTAGATGTAGCAAACGCATCTTTGGAGTATTCTGAACAAAGAATTAATGATCAGGCCACTTTCTTGCGGCAATTAAGAGAAAATCCAGACGTGGCCTCAATCAAGGGAATAAATGAAGTGTATAAAGCTCTTGAAAAGAAAAACAGAGACTTAGAACTGGAGTTGAAGTTGGAGGAATCACAACGCAGAGACCTTGCACTCATGCGGGTCCAAGAGAGCTCCTTAAGGAAATTGCAGAATTGAAAAGAATGAATCATCTCCTCAAAGAGGGAAAGCCAGATATACAAGAAGAGGCAGGCACTTCAGAGCCGCCCCAAGTGGAAATCCCCTCGGTTTCATTTGCTGAATTCGAAACACAGTCTACCGAAGGGTCGAGTGGGGGAGAAGATTTTCAGGTCCAAATCACAGAGGAAGACACAGTGTCAATGGTCCAACTATCAAAGGTTGACTAAGATGCACTGAAGGAGAAGACCGCCTTAAAGATAGATGAGCAGTGGAAGGCACCTATAGATTGGGAGTTGAGAGTTTTACACTCTGTCAATGTCACACAGCTCACTCCCAATCAAATCAATGCTCAATGGCACCAACAATCCCTGCAATATCCTCTCATTAAGGTAGAACAATTATAGGTAAAGGAAAGATTATACAAGGATATGCAAGAAGATGGCGCAGATCAAGACCACCCGAAGTGGAGGCTAAGCTGGCTGAACAAGAATCCAAGATATTTGATTCTGTTCACAAGAGCACTTGCGGCCATACAGAAAGATCCCACATTTTGTCCAGTACCACGAGTAAGGACGTTGTGAAGGATTGGGGGGCTGGCCTCTACAACACCTCAAACCAACACCAAGAAAAGAGGATGAAGAGTATAGCTCTCTCGAGATAATATGGGCTGATCTTCTCTCACTAATTTTCTCAATTTCACACACACTCAACCTCGACTAGCCTCAACTAGCTCCGACTAGCTTCCCTCTACACCGCTACAACTCCCACTACACTCCATTGCACTCAAAGACACCAAGGAAGCAATAAAATCAAGGAAAAAAGTGAGAAAAAAACCATGGAAATCTCTGCACTTTTGACCATAACTCAAAGAGATTCACTTCTTTTCAAACGTCCTTCCATGCGCTAGTAGGGCTTCCATAGGCGCTCCCATATATACACATAGCTGACCAAAACCCACTCAAATCAAGCTTAATTTTAAAACCCACAAAGTTCAGAAAAAAAAAAACAAAAAAAGTGATGGAAAACTTGGGGGAAACCTTGCCCTTTGATATATGTACAAGCAGGGCATTGCAACACATAGTTTACCCTCGACTAGCTGCACCACAAGGAGCTGCACACACCCCAGCCACCATACCTCAAAACAAGATGAAGAGAGGTCAATATGAAGAGCTAAGCACCCACTTTCATCAGCCCATTGAGGAGAGACACACTCTCAACTCACCACATCGGGCCCTCGACTAGCAAGACAGGCTGCTCTACTCCCAAACCCTCTATCCCTTGCGGCAATCAGGGCTTCTTGCTGCTAGATCTTCCTCTGTCAAATCCCCCACTCACTCATGACCTCAACCTAATAAAAACTCATTTTTGTTCATATTTTTCAAGTACTAAGTGACTCTTTCAAGTTTCGACACGTCTATGTACAAAAACAGCAAAACTATGCACCCCACGCAACTGGCCCGCAAGCGTAGCCTTTGTACACTTTGTACAAGCATGCTTTATTTACATATAAGGGACCCAAAAGCATTAAAAAACCCTTTCTAAATTCCTTGGGGTGGCTTGCATCATTCCATAAAAACACGTCACATATTGCCTCCCCAACAAGCATGGAACACTTTCAAGTGTTCCATACGCATTTTTGCTTCATCACATGATTCTGGTCACATAAGGCCTAATTCGGATCCCATTGACTCTTGCCTTATGCATCTTTCCATCCAAGTCCTTGAGCTGATAGCTTCCATTATCATACACCTTATGCACCACAAAAGGACCTTCCCACTTTGCCTTGAACTTTGTTTGAAAGGTATTGTCCAAAGCACTATTATACTCATAACCAACATGCCTTCACATAGCCCTTTTTCCTTTATCTTTTCATTGAATACATCAGCCCTTCTTCTTCCCAAGTCTTCATAGTATCTAATGGCACTTTCTCTATCCAACAAGAGGCTATGCATAGATGCCAGTCTCTCTTTTGCATGCTCCTCCTCAACCAAACTATGCTTCAAAATGAACTCCAATGAAGGAAGCATCACATTAATCATCATAACACACTCTTCTCCATATACCAAATGAAATGGAGTGAAGCCCGTGGATGATTTTTGAGTCACTCTACATGCCCACAATGCCCTCTCCAAATACATATCCCAATCTTTTGGATGTTCTTCCACAAGCTTGAACAATATCTTCTGTAAAACGCCATTGAATGCCTCCACCAACCCATTGCATTGTGGATGATAAGGAGTAGCATACCTATGTTTGATCTCCAATTTCTCCACCAATTCAGTGATAAGATCATTCCTAAACTCTTTCCCTTGAATCACTTACAAGCTCCAATGGCACTCCAAATCTACAACATATGCAATCAAAGATAAAGCTGCATACATCTTTGCTTGTAGCCCCTT